>NC_140773.1:232873189-232991571 GCF_044657685.1 Stegodyphus dumicola
TGCGCCGGGGTCAAAAATTGAGCTACGAGAAAACGCTTGCGGGGGATTGTTCATGTGTCCGAATGGGAAGTGCTGTGTGAGCGGTTTGAAATTCGGTGCAACGGTTACAGGGAATTCTCGCGGCCGAAATGTGTCAAATTCGTGAACTTTGACCCTATGAAAGTCGGGTCCTATTGGGCCTAGAGAGAAACTTTTTTTTTTAAAATTGATCTACTCTTCGAGAGCAACATTTTGGCTATCTCGGATTTTTAAAATTCGCGAACGGAGTTTCTGCGGGGAATTTCCGTTCGATTTTTGGCCTATTCTTTAAACCTTCAAAAATTCGCCATAAAAAAACTATTGAAGCTAGGACCACGAAATTTGGAGGGTTTGTAGGAAAGAATAGGGAGCCCTTTCACACCAAAATTTGCGCAATTCTATCGAACCGTTTTGGAGATATTCGCGAGTTTTTGGTTTAGCATTACGGCGAAAAGGGGGGGACCCCCCCTGGTGAGGGGCGACTGCGGGGCATGGGGAGGAAGGCCGAAACCCTGTTAGGCCACGTTTCAAATTTCAAGTCGATCGGACAATTAGGGCCCGAGATATCGGGGGTCAAAGTTTGGCCCATTTCAGTCACCATTTCGGTGACCCCATCGAAATTTCGGTCGCTTGCGCCGGGGTCAAAAATTGAGCTACGAGAAAACGCTTGCGGGGGATTGTTCATGTGTCCGAATGGGAAGTGCTGTGTGAGCGGTTTGAAATTCGGTGCAACGGTTACAGGGAATTCTCGCGGCCGAAATGTGTCAAATTCGTGAACTTTGACCCTATGAAAGTCGGGTCCTATTGGGCCTACAGAGAAACTTTTTTTTTTAAATTGATCTACTCTTCGAGAGCAACATTTTGGCTATCTCGGATTTTTAAAATTCGCGAACGGAGTTTCTGCGGGGAATTTCCGTTCGATTTTTGGCCTATTCTTTAAACCTTCAAAAATTCGCCATAAAAAAACTATTGAAGCTAGGACCACGAAATTTGGAGGGTTTGTAGGAAAGAATAGGGAGCCCTTTCACACCAAAATTTGCGCAATTCTATCGAGGAGATATTCGCGAGTTTTTGTTTTAGCATTACGGCGAAAAGGGGGGGACCCCCCCCTGGTGAGGGGGCGACTGCGGGGCATGGGGAGGAAGGCCGAAACCCTGTTAGGCCACGTTTCAAATTTCAAGTCGATCGGACAATTAGGGCCCGAGATATCGGGGGTCAAAGTTTGGCCCATTTCAGTCACCATTTCGGTGACCCCATCGAAATTTCGGTCCCTTGCGCCGGGGTCAAAAATTGAGCTACGAGAAAACGCTTGCGGGGGATTGTTCATGTGTCCGAATGGGAAGTGCTGTGTGAGCGGTTTGAAATTCGGTGCAACGGTTACAGGGAATTCTCGCGGCCGAAATGTGTCAAATTCGTGAACTTTGACCCTATGAAAGTCGGGTCCTATTGGGCCTAGAGAGAAACTTTTTTTTTTAAAATTGATCTACTCTTCGAGAGCAACATTTTGGCTATCTCGGATTTTTAAAATTCGCGAAGGGAGTTTCTGCGGGGAATTTCCGTTCGATTTTTGGCCTATTCTTTAAACCTTCAAAAATTCGCCATAAAAAAAACTATTGAAGCTAGGACCACGAAATTTGGAGGGTTTGTAGGAAAGAATAGGGAGCCCTTTCACACCAAAATTTGCGCAATTCTATCGAACCGTTTTGGAGATATTCGCGAGTTTTTGGTTTAGCATTACGGCGAAAAGGGGGGGGACCCCCCCCTGGTGAGGGGCGACTGCGGGGCATGGGGAGGAAGGCCGAAACCCTGTTAGGCCACGTTTCAAATTTCAAGTCGATCGGACAATTAGGGCCCGAGATATCGGGGGTCAAAGTTTGGCCCATTTCAGTCACCATTTCGGTGACCCCATCGAAATTTCGGTCGCTTGCGCCGGGGTCAAAAATTGAGCTACGAGAAAACGCTTGCGGGGGATTGTTCATGTGTCCGAATGGGAAGTGCTGTGTGAGCGGTTTGAAATTCGGTGCAACGGTTACAGGGAATTCTCGCGGCCGAAATGTGTCAAATTCGTGAACTTTGACCCTATGAAAGTCGGGTCCTATTGGGGCCTAGAGAGAAACTTTTTTTTTTAAATTGATCTACTCTTCGAGAGCAACATTTTGGCTATCTCGGATTTTTAAAATTCGCGAACGGAGTTTCTGCGGGGAATTTCCGTTCGATTTTTGGCCTATTCTTTAAACCTTCAAAAATTCGCCATAAAAAAACTATTGAAGCTAGGACCACGAAATTTGGAGGGTTTGTAGGAAAGAATAGGGAGCCCTTTCACACCAAAATTTGCGCAATTCTATCGAACCGTTTTGGAGATATTCGCGAGTTTTTGGTTTAGCATTACGGCGAAAAGGGGGGGACCCCCCCCTGGTGAGGGGCGACTGCGGGGCATGGGGAGGAAGGCCGAAACCCTGTTAGGCCACGTTTCAAATTTCAAGTCGATCGGACAATTAGGGCCCGAGATATCGGGGGTCAAAGTTTGGCCCATTTCAGTCACCATTTCGGTGACCCCATCGAAATTTCGGTCGCTTGCGCCGGGGGTCAAAAATTGAGCTACGAGAAAACGCTTGCGGGGGATTGTTCATGTTTCCGAATGGGAAGTGCTGTGTGAGCGGTTTGAAATTCGGTGCAACGGTTACAGGGAATTCTCGCGGCCGAAATGTGTCAAATTCGTGAACTTTGACCCTATGAAAGTCGGGTCCTATTGGGCCTAGAGAGAAACTTTTTTTTTTTAAATTGATCTACTCTTCGAGAGCAACATTTTGGCTATCTCGGATTTTTAAAATTCGCGAACGGAGTTTTCTGCGGGGAATTTCCGTTCGATTTTTGGCCTATTCTTTAAACCTTCAAAAATTCGCCATAAAAAAACTATTGAAGCTAGGACCACGAAATTTGGAGGGTTTGTAGGAAAGAATAGGGAGCCCTTTCACACCAAAATTTGCGCAATTCTATCGAACCGTTTCGGAGATATTCGCGAGTTTTTGTTTTAGCATTACGGCGAAAAGGGGGGGACCCCCCCTGGTGAGGGGCGACTGCGGGGCATGGGGAGGAAGGCCGAAACCCTGTTAGGCCACGTTTCAAATTTCAAGTCGATCGGACAATTAGGGCCCGAGATATCGGGGGTCAAAGTTTGGCCCATTTCAGTCACCATTTCGGTGACCCCATCGAAATTTCGGTCCCTTGCGCCGGGGTCAAAAATTGAGCTACGAGAAAACGCTTGCGGGGGATTGTTCATGTGTCCGAATGGGAAGTGCTGTGTGAGCGGTTTGAAATTCGGTGCAACGGTTACAGGGAATTCTCGCGGCCGAAATGTGTCAAATTCGTGAACTTTGACCCTATGAAAGTCGGGTCCTATTGGGCCTAGAGAGAAACTTTTTTTTTTTAAATTGATCTACTCTTCGAGAGCAACATTTTGGCTATCTCGGATTTTTAAAATTCGCGAAGGGAGTTTCTGCGGGGAATTTCCGTTCGATTTTTGGCCTATTCTTTAAACCTTCAAAAATTCGCCATAAAAAAACTATTGAAGCTAGGACCACGAAATTTGGAGGGTTTGTAGGAAAGAATAGGGAGCCCTTTCACACCAAAATTTGCGCAATTCTATCGAACCGTTTCGGAGATATTCGCGAGTTTTTGTTTTAGCATTACGGCGAAAAGGGGGGACCCCCCCCTGGTGAGGGGCGACTGCGGGGCATGGGGAGGAAGGCCGAAACCCTGTTAGGCCACGTTTCAAATTTCAAGTCGATCGGACAATTAGGGCCCGAGATATCGAGGGTCAAAGTTTGGCCCATTTCAGTCACCATTTCGGTGACCCCATCGAAATTTCGGTCGCTTGCGCCGGGGTCAAAATTTGAGCTACGAGAAAACGCTTGCGGGGGATTGTTCATGTGTCCGAATGGTAAGTGCTGTGTGAGCGGTTTGAAATTCGGTGCAACGGTTACAGGGAATTCTCGCGGCCGAAATGTGTCAAATTCGTGAACTTTGACCCTATGAAAGTCGGGTCCTGATGGGCCTAGAGAGAAACTTTTTTTTTTAAAATTGATCTACTCTTCGAGAGCAACATTTTGGCTATCTCGGATTTTTAAAATTCGCGAAGGGAGTTTCTGCGGGGAATTTCCGTTCGATTTTTGGCCTATTCTTTAAACCTTCAAAAATTCGCCATAAAAAAACTATTGAAGCTAGGACCACGAAATTTGGAGGGTTTGTAGGAAAGACTAGGGAGCCCTTTCACACCAAAATTTGCGCAATTCTATCGAACCGTTTCGGAGATATTCGCGAGTTTTTGTTTTAGCATTACGGCGAAAAGGGGGGGACCCCCCCTGGTGAGGGGCGACTGCGGGGCATGGGGAGGAAGGCCGAAACCCTGTTAGGCCACGTTTCAAATTTCAAGTCGATCGGACAATTAGGGCCCGAGATATCGGGGGTCAAAGTTTGGCCCATTTCAGTCACCATTTCGGTGACCCCATCGAAATTTCGGTCGCTTGCGCCGGGGTCAAAAATTGAGCTACGAGAAAACGCTTGCGGGGGATTGTTCATGTGTCCGAATGGGAAGTGCTGTGTGAGCGGTTTGAAATTCGGTGCAACGGTTACAGGGAATTCTCGCGGCCGAAATGTGTCAAATTCGTGAACTTTGACCCTATGAAAGTCGGGTCCTATTGGGCCTAGAGAGAAACTTTTTTTTTTAAATTGATCTACTCTTCGAGAGCAACATTTTGGCTATCTCGGATTTTTAAAATTCGCGAACGGAGTTTCTGCGGGGAATTTCCGTTCGATTTTTGGCCTATTCTTTAAACCTTCAAAAATTCGCCATAAAAAAACTATTGAAGCTAGGACCACGAAATTTGGAGGGTTTGTAGGAAAGAATAGGGAGCCCTTTCACACCAAAATTTGCGCAATTCTATCGAACCGTTTCGGAGATATTCGCGAGTTTTTGTTTTAGCATTACGGCGAAAAGGGGGGGACCCCCCCTGGTGAGGGGCGACTGCGGGGCATGGGGAGGAAGGCCGAAACCCTGTTAGGCCACGTTTCAAATTTCAAGTCGATCGGACAATTAGGGCCCGAGATATCGGGGGTCAAAGTTTGGCCCATTTCAGTCACCATTTCGGTGACCCCATCGAAATTTCGGTCGCTTGCGCCGGGGTCAAAAATTGAGCTACGAGAAAACGCTTGCGGGGGATTGTTCATGTGTCCGAATGGGAAGTGCTGTGTGAGCGGTTTGAAATTCGGTGCAACGGTTACAGGGAATTCTCGCGGCCGAAATGTGTCAAATTCGTGAACTTTGACCCTATGAAAGTCGGGTCCTATTGGGCCTAGAGAGAAACTTTTTTTTTTAAATTGATCTACTCTTCGAGAGCAACATTTTGGCTATCTCGGATTTTTAAAATTCGCGAACGGAGTTTCTGCGGGGAATTTCCGTTCGATTTTTGGCCTATTCTTTAAACCTTCAAAAATTCGCCATAAAAAAACTATTGAAGCTAGGACCACGAAATTTGGAGGGTTTGTAGGAAAGAATAGGGAGCCCTTTCACACCAAAATTTGCGCAATTCTATCGAACCGTTTCGGAGATATTCGCGAGTTTCTGTTTTAGCATTACGTCGAAAAGGGGGGGACCCCCCCTGGTGAGGGGCGACTGCGGGGCATGGGGAGGAAGGCCGAAACCCTGTTAGGCCACGTTTCAAATTTCAAGTCGATCGGACAATTAGGGCCCGAGATATCGAGGGTCAAAGTTTGGCCCATTTCAGTCACCATTTCGGTGACCCCATCGAAATTTCGGTCGCTTGCGCCGGGGTCAAAAATTGAGCTACGAGAAAACGCTTGCGGGGGATTGTTCATGTGTCCGAATGGTAAGTGCTGTGTGAGTGGTTTGAAATTCGGTGCAACGGTTACAGGGAATTCTCGCGGCCGAAATGTGTCAAATTCGTGAACTTTGACCCTATGAAAGTCGGGTCCTGATGGGCCTAGAGAGAAACTTTTTTTTTTAAAATTGATCTACTCTTCGAGAGCAACATTTTGGCTATCTCGGATTTTTAAAATTCGCGAAGGGAGTTTCTGCGGGGAATTTCCGTTCGATTTTTGGCCTATTCTTTAAACCTTCAAAAATTCGCCATAAAAAAACTATTGAAGCTAGGACCACGAAATTTGGAGGGTTTGTAGGAAAGACTAGGGAGCCCTTTCACACCAAAATTTGCGCAATTCTATCGAACCGTTTCGGAGATATTCGCGAGTTTTTGTTTTAGCATTACGGCGAAAAGGGGGGGACCCCCCCTGGTGAGGGGCGACTGCGGGGCATGGGGAGGAAGGCCGAAACCCTGTTAGGTCACGTTTCAAATTTCAAGTCGATCGGACAATTAGGGCCCGAGATATCGGGGGTCAAAGTTTGGCCCATTTCCGTGACCCTTTCCGTGACCCCATCGAAATTTCGGTCGCTTGCGCCGGCGTCAACGGAAATGGTGACTGAAATGGGCCAAAATTTGACCCCCCATATCTCGGGCCCTAATTGTACGATCGACTTGAAATTTGAAACGTGGCCTAACAGGGTTTCGGCCTTCCTCCCCATGCCCCGCAGTCGCCCCTCACCAGGGGGGGTCCCCCCCTTTTCGCCGTAATGCTAAAACAAAAACTCGCGAATATCTCCGAAACGGTTCGATAGAATTGCGCAAATTTTGGTGTGAAAGGGCTCCCTATTCTTTCCTACAAACCCTCCAAATTTCGTGGTCCTAGCTTCAATAGTTTTTTTATGGCGAATTTTTGAAGGTTTAAAGAATAGGCCAAAAATCGAACGGAAATTCCCCGCAGAAACTCCCTTCGCGAATTTTAAAAATCCGAGATAGCCAAAATGTTGCTCTCGAAGAGTAGATCAATTTAAAAAAAAAAGTTTCTCTCTAGGCCCAATAGGACCCGACTTTCATAGGGTCAAAGTTCACGAATTTGACACATTTCGGCCGCGAGAATTCCCTGTAACCGTTGCACCGAATTTCAAACCGCTCACACAGCACTTCCCATTCGGACACATGAACAATCCCCCGCAAGCGTTTTCTCGTAGCTCAATTTTTGACCCCGGCGCAAGGGACCGAAATTTCGATGGGGTCACCGAAATGGTGACTGAAATGGGCCAAACTTTCACACCCGATATCTCGGGCCCTAATTGTCCGATCGACTTGAAATTTGAAACGTGGCCTAACAGGGTTTCGGCCTTCCTCCCCATGCCCCGCAGTCGCCCCTCACCAGGGGGGGTCCCCCCCTTTTCGCCGTAATGCTAAAACAAAAACTCGCGAATATCTCCGAAACGGTTCGATAGAATTGCGCAAATTTTGGTGTGAAAGGGCTCCCTATTCTTTCCTACAAACCCTCCAAATTTCGTGGTCCTAGCTTCAATAGTTTTTTTATGGCGAATTTTTGAAGGTTTAAAGAATAGGCCAAAAATCGAACGGAAATTCCCCGCAGAAACTCCCTTCGCGAATTTTAAAAATCCGAGATAGCCAAAATGTTGCTCTCGAAGAGTAGATCAATTTAAAAAAAAAAGTTTCTCTCTAGGCCCAATAGGACCCGACTTTCATAGGGTCAAAGTTCACGAATTTGACACATTTCGGCCGCGAGAATTCCCTGTAACCGTTGCACCGAATTTCAAACCGCTCACACAGCACTTCCCATTCGGACACATGAACAATCCCCCGCAAGCGTTTTCTCGTAGCTCAATTTTTGACCCCGGCGCAAGCGACCGAAATTTCGATGGGGTCACGGAAATGGTGACTGAAATGGGCCAAACTTTGACCCCCGATATCTCGGGCCCTAATTGTCCGATCGACTTGAAATTTGAAACGTGGCCTAACAGGGTTTCGGCCTTCCTCCCCATGCCCCGCAGTCGCCCCTCACCAGGGGGGGTCCCCCCCTTTTCGCCGTAATGCTAAAACAAAAACTCGCAAATATCTCCGAAACGGTTCGATAGAATTGCGCAAATTTTGGTGTGAAAGGGCTCCCTATTCTTTCCTACAAACCCTCCAAATTTCGTGGTCCTAGCTTCAATAGTTTTTTTATGGCGAATTTTTGAAGGTTTAAAGAATAGGCCAAAAATCGAACGGAAATTCCCCGCAGAAACTCCCTTCGCGAATTTTAAAAATCCGAGATAGCCAAAATGTTGCTCTCGAAGAGTAGATCAATTTTAAAAAAAAAAGTTTCTCTCTAGGCCCAATAGGACCCGACTTTCATAGGGTCAAAGTTCACGAATTTGACACATTTCGGCCGCGAGAATTCCCTGTAACCGTTGCACCGAATTTCAAACCGCTCACACAGCACTTCCCATTCGGACACATGAACAATCCCCCGCAAGCGTTTTCTCGTAGCTCAATTTTTGACCCCGGCGCAAGGGACCGAAATTTCGATGGGGTCACCGAAATGGTGACTGAAATGGGCCAAACTTTGACCCCCGATATCTCGGGCCCTAATTGTCCGATCGACTTGAAATTTGAAACGTGGCCTAACAGGGTATCGGCCTTCCTCCCCATGCCCCGCAGTCGCCCCTCACCAGGGGGGGTCCCCCCCTTTTCGCCGTAATGCTAAAACAAAAACTCGCGAATATCTCCGAAACGGTTCGATAGAATTGCGCAAATTTTGGTGTGAAAGGGCTCCCTATTCTTTCCTACAAACCCTCCAAATTTCGTGGTCCTAGCTTCAATAGTTTTTTTATGGCGAATTTTTGAAGGTTTAAAGAATAGGCCAAAAATCGAACGGAAATTCCCCGCAGAAACTCCCTTCGCGAATTTTAAAAATCCGAGATAGCCAAAATGTTGCTCTCGAAGAGTAGATCAATTTTAAAAAAAAAAGTTTCTCTCTAGGCCCAATAGGACCCGACTTTCATAGGGTCAAAGTTCACGAATTTGACACATTTCGGCCGCGAGAATTCCCTGTAACCGTTGCACCGAATTTCAAACCGCTCACACAGCACTTCCCATTCGGACACATGAACAATCCCCCGCAAGCGTTTTCTCGTAGCTCAATTTTTGACCCCGGCGCAAGGGACCGAAATTTCGATGGGGTCACCGAAATGGTGACTGAAATGGGCCAAACTTTGACCCCCGATATCTCGGGCCCTAATTGTCCGATCGACTTGAAATTTGAAACGTGGCCTAACAGGGTTTCGGCCTTCCTCCCCATGCCCCGCAGTCGCCCCTCACCAGGGGGGGTCCCCCCCTTTTCGCCGTAATGCTAAAACAAAAACTCGCGAATATCTCCGAAACGGTTCGATAGAATTGCGCAAATTTTGGTGTGAAAGGGCTCCCTATTCTTTCCTACAAACCCTCCAAATTTCGTGGTCCTAGCTTCAATAGTTTTTTTATGGCGAATTTTTGAAGGTTTAAAGAATAGGCCAAAAATCGAACGGAAATTCCCCGCAGAAACTCCGTTCGCGAATTTTAAAAATCCGAGATAGCCAAAATGTTGCTCTCGAAGAGTAGATCAATTTAAAAAAAAAAAGTTTCTCTCTAGGCCCAATAGGACCCGACTTTCATAGGGTCAAAGTTCACGAATTTGACACATTTCGGCCGCGAGAATTCCCTGTAACCGTTGCTCCGAATTTAAAACCGCTCACACAGTACCTCCCATTTATGGACCTAATTAAACCTACAAAGGCATTTCCTCCCAACTCAATTTTTGCGACTTCATGGTCCGACCCTATATTCAATGTTAAGTGTATGGGAGCAAACCGTTTAAATAAAGATATCGGCTTGAAACTTTATCAGCGTCTTTAGTCCCCGGAATGCATTCGATTGCAGCAAGAGGATTCAAAATCGCTTCATTAGTTCTCTTCGTATAACGTTAAATGTGCGAAATCGTCGTTTCTCGGTGAGAAAACGCGTTTTCGCATATGCTTTCGAATTTTAAGGGAACGGCTGCACGGATTTTGAAACCGCTTTCACAGAACCTCGCATTTAGGGGACTGAACAAGCCTATAAAAGCATTTCCTCCTATCTCAATTTTTGCGACTTCATGGTACGACCCTATATTCAATGTTAAGTGTATGGGAGCAAACCGTTTAAATAAAGATATCGGCCTGAAACTTTATCAGGGTCTTTAGTCCCCGGAATGCATTCGATTGCAGCAAGAGGATTCAAAATCGCTTCATTAGTTCTCTTCGTATAACGTTAAATGTGCGAAATCGTCGTTTCTCCGCGAGAAAACGCGTTTTCGCATATGCTTTCGAATTTTAAGGGAACGGCTGCACGGATTTTGAAACCGCTTTCACAGAACCTCGCATTTAGGGGACTGAACATGCCTATAAACGCATTTCCTCCTATCTCAATTTTTGCGACTTCATGGTTCGACCCTATATTCAATGTTAAGTGTATGGGAGCGAACCGTTTAAATAAAGATATCGGCCTGAAACTTTATCAGCGTCTTTAGTCCCCGGAATGCATTCGATTGCAGCAAGAGCATTCAAAATCGCTTCATTAGTTCTCTTCGTATAACGTTAAATGTGCGAAATCGTCGTTTCTCGGCGAGAAAACGCGTTTTCGCATATGCTTTCGAATTTTAAGGGAACGGCTGCACGGATTTTGAAACCGCTTTCACAGAACCTCGCATTTAGGGGACTGAACAAGCCTATAAAAGCATTTCCTCCTATCTCAATTTTTGCGACTTCATGGTACGACCCTATATTCAATGTTAAGTGTATGGGAGCAAACCGTTTAAATAAAGATATCGGCCTGAAACTTTATCAGGGTCTTTAGTCCCCGGAATGCATTCGATTGCAGCAAGAGGATTCAAAATCGCTTCATTAGTTCTCTTCGTATAACGTTAAATGTGCGAAATCGTCGTTTCTCCGCGAGAAAACGCGTTTTCGCATATGCTTTCGAATTTTAAGGGAACGGCTGCACGGATTTTGAAACCGCTTTCACAGAACCTCGCATTTAGGGGACTGAACATGCCTATAAACGCATTTCCTCCTATCTCAATTTTTGCGACTTCATGGTTCGACCCTATATTCAATGTTAAGTGTATGGGAGCGAACCGTTTAAATAAAGATATCGGCCTGAAACTTTATCAGCGTCTTTAGTCCCCGGAATGCATTCGATTGCAGCAAGAGCATTCAAAATCGCTTCATTAGTTCTCTTCGTATAACGTTAAATGTGCGAAATCGTCGTTTCTCCGCGAGAAAACGCGTTTTCGCATATGCTTTCGAATTTTAAGGGAACGGCTGCACGGATTTTGAAACCGCTTTCACAGAACCTCGCATTTAGGGGACTGAACAAGCCTATAAAAGCATTTCCTCCTATCTCAATTTTTGCGACTTCATGGTACGACCCTATATTCAATGTTAAGTGTATGGGAGCAAACCGTTTAAATAAAGATATCGGCCTGAAACTTTATCAGCGTCTTTAGTCCCCGGAATGCATTCGATTGCAGCAAGAGCATTCAAAATCGCTTCATTAGTTCTCTTCGTATAACGTTAAATGTGCGAAATCGTCGTTTCTCGGCGAGAAAACGCGTTTTCGCATATGCTTTCGAATTTTAAGGGAACGGCTGCACGGATTTTGAAACCGCTTTCACAGAACCTCGCATTTAGGGGACTGAACAAGCCTATAAAAGCATTTCCTCCTATCTCAATTTTTGCGACTTCATGGTACGACCCTATATTCAATGTTAAGTGTATGGGAGCAAACCGTTTAAATAAAGATATCGGCCTGAAACTTTATCAGCGTCTTTAGTCCCCGGAATGCATTCGATTGCAGCAAGAGGATTCAAAATCGCTTCATTAGTTCTCTTCGTATAACGTTAAATGTGCGAAATCGTCGTTTCTCGGGGAGAAAACGCGTTTTCGCATATGCTTTCGAATTGTAAGGGAACGGCTGCACGGATTTTGAAACCGCTTTCACAGAACCTCGCATTTAGGGGACTGAACATGCCTATAAACGCATTTCCTCCTATCTCAATTTTTGCGACTTCATGGTTCGACCCTATATTCAATGTTAAGTGTATGGGAGCAAACCGTTTAAATAAAGATATCGGCCTGAAACTTTATCAGCGTCTTTAGTCCCCGGAATGCATTCGATTGCAGCAAGAGGATTCAAAATCGCTTCATTAGTTCCCTTCGTATAACGTTAAATGTGCGAAATCGTCGTTTCTCCGCGAGATAACGCGTTTTCGCATATGCTTTCGAATTTTAAGGGAACGGCTGCACGGATTTTGAAACCGCTTTCACAGAACCTCGCATTTAGGGGACTGAACATGCCTATAAACGCATTTCCTCCTATCTCAATTTTTGCGACTTAATGGTTCGACCCTATATTCAATGTTAAGTGTATGGGAGCAAACCGTTTAAATGAAGATATCGGTCTGAATCTTTATCAGCGTCTTTAGTCCCCGGAATGCATTCGATTGCAGCAAGAGGATTCAAAATCGCTTCATAATTTCTCTTGGTGTAACGTCAAATTTGCGAGAAACGCCGGACGGAATTTCAAACCGCTTACGTTGTACCTCGCATTTAGGGGTCTGATGAAGGCTATTAAAGCATTTCCTCCTATCTCAATTTTTGCGACCTGGGGTCATTGACCGCACTTCCAATGCATAGTTAATGGGAGCTTCAATAGTAACGGTAGCGGAGCAAAAATTCGATGTTCATGTGTCAAATTTCGAAACTTTGACCCTATCAAATTCGGGTCCTATTGGGCCTGGAGAGAAACTTTTTTTTTTAAAATTGATCTACTCTTCGAGAGCAACATTTTGGCTATCTCGGATTTTTAAAATTCGCGAAGGGAGTTTCTGCGGGGAATTTCCGTTCGATTTTTGGCCTATTCTTTAAACCTTCAAAAATTCGCCATAAAAAAACTATTGAAGCTAGGACCACGAAATTTGGAGGGTTTGTAGGAAAGAATAGGGAGCCCTTTCACACCAAAATTTGCGCAATTCTATCGAACCGTTTCGGAGATATTCGCGAGTTTTTGTTTTAGCATTACGGCGAAAAGGGGGGGACCCCCCCTGGTGAGGGGCGACTGCGGGGCATGGGGAGGAAGGCCGAAACCCTGTTAGGCCACGTTTCAAATTTCAAGTCGATCGGACAATTAGGGCCCGAGATATCGGGGGTCAAAGTTTGGCCCATTTCAGTCACCATTTCGGTGACCCCATCGAAATTTCGGTCCCTTGCGCCGGGGTCAAAAATTGAGCTACGAGAAAACGCTTGCGGGGGATTGTTCATGTGTCCGAATGGGAAGTGCTGTGTGAGCGGTTTGAAATTCGGTGCAACGGTTACAGGGAATTCTCGCGGCCGAAATGTGTCAAATTCGTGAACTTTGACCCTATGAAAGTCGGGTCCTATTGGGCCTAGAGAGAAACTTTTTTTTTTAAAATTGATCTACTCTTCGAGAGCAACATTTTGGCTATCTCGGATTTTTAAAATTCGCGAACGGAGTTTCTGCGGGGAATTTCCGTTCGATTTTTGGCCTATTCTTTAAACCTTCAAAAATTCGCCATAAAAAAACTATTGAAGCTAGGACCACGAAATTTGGAGGGTTTGTAGGAAAGAATAGGGAGCCCTTTCACACCAAAATTTGCGCAATTCTATCGAACCGTTTTGGAGATATTCGCGAGTTTTTGGTTTAGCATTACGGCGAAAAGGGGGGGACCCCCCCTGGTGAGGGGCGACTGCGGGGCATGGGGAGGAAGGCCGAAACCCTGTTAGGCCACGTTTCAAATTTCAAGTCGATCGGACAATTAGGGCCCGAGATATCGGGGGTCAAAGTTTGGCCCATTTCAGTCACCATTTCGGTGACCCCATCGAAATTTCGGTCGCTTGCGCCGGGGTCAAAAATTGAGCTACGAGAAAACGCTTGCGGGGGATTGTTCATGTGTCCGAATGGGAAGTGCTGTGTGAGCGGTTTGAAATTCGGTGCAACGGTTACAGGGAATTCTCGCGGCCGAAATGTGTCAAATTCGTGAACTTTGACCCTATGAAAGTCGGGTCCTATTGGGCCTAGAGAGAAACTTTTTTTTTTAAATTGATCTACTCTTCGAGAGCAACATTTTGGCTATCTCGGATTTTTAAAATTCGCGAACGGAGTTTCTGCGGGGAATTTCCGTTCGATTTTTGGCCTATTCTTTAAACCTTCAAAAATTCGCCATAAAAAAACTATTGAAGCTAGGACCACGAAATTTGGAGGGTTTGTAGGAAAGAATAGGGAGCCCTTTCACACCAAAATTTGCGCAATTCTATCGAACCGTTTTGGAGATATTCGCGAGTTTTTGGTTTAGCATTACGGCGAAAAGGGGGGGACCCCCCCTGGTGAGGGGCGACTGCGGGGCATGGGGAGGAAGGCCGAAACCCTGTTAGGCCACGTTTCAAATTTCAAGTCGATCGGACAATTAGGGCCCGAGATATCGGGGGTCAAAGTTTGGCCCATTTCAGTCACCATTTCGGTGACCCCATCGAAATTTCGGTCGCTTGCGCCGGGGTCAAAAATTGAGCTACGAGAAAACGCTTGCGGGGGATTGTTCATGTTTCCGAATGGGAAGTGCTGTGTGAGCGGTTTGAAATTCGGTGCAACGGTTACAGGGAATTCTCGCGGCCGAAATGTGTCAAATTCGTGAACTTTGACCCTATGAAAGTCGGGTCCTATTGGGCCTAGAGAGAAACTTTTTTTTTTTAAATTGATCTACTCTTCGAGAGCAACATTTTGGCTATCTCGGATTTTTAAAATTCGCGAACGGAGTTTCTGCGGGGAATTTCCGTTCGATTTTTGGCCTATTCTTTAAACCTTCAAAAATTCGCCATAAAAAAACTATTGAAGCTAGGACCACGAAATTTGGAGGGTTTGTAGGAAAGAATAGGGAGCCCTTTCACACCAAAATTTGCGCAATTCTATCGAACCGTTTCGGAGATATTCGCGAGTTTTTGTTTTAGCATTACGGCGAAAAGGGGGGGACCCCCCCTGGTGAGGGGCGACTGCGGGGCATGGGGAGGAAGGCCGAAACCCTGTTAGGCCACGTTTCAAATTTCAAGTCGATCGGACAATTAGGGCCCGAGATATCGGGGGTCAAAGTTTGGCCCATTTCAGTCACCATTTCGGTGACCCCATCGAAATTTCGGTCCCTTGCGCCGGGGTCAAAAATTGAGCTACGAGAAAACGCTTGCGGGGGATTGTTCATGTGTCCGAATGGGAAGTGCTGTGTGAGCGGTTTGAAATTCGGTGCAACGGTTACAGGGAATTCTCGCGGCCGAAATGTGTCAAATTCGTGAACTTTGACCCTATGAAAGTCGGGTCCTATTGGGCCTAGAGAGAAACTTTTTTTTTTAAAATTGATCTACTCTTCGAGAGCAACATTTTGGCTATCTCGGATTTTTAAAATTCGCGAAGGGAGTTTCTGCGGGGAATTTCCGTTCGATTTTTGGCCTATTCTTTAAACCTTCAAAAATTCGCCATAAAAAAACTATTGAAGCTAGGACCACGAAATTTGGAGGGTTTGTAGGAAAGAATAGGGAGCCCTTTCACACCAAAATTTGCGCAATTCTATCGAACCGTTTTGGAGATATTCGCGAGTTTTTGGTTTAGCATTACGGCGAAAAGGGGGGGACCCCCCCTGGTGAGGGGCGACTGCGGGGCATGGGGAGGAAGGCCGAAACCCTGTTAGGCCACGTTTCAAATTTCAAGTCGATCGGACAATTAGGGCCCGAGATATCGGGGGTCAAAGTTTGGCCCATTTCAGTCACCATTTCGGTGACCCCATCGAAATTTCGGTCGCTTGCGCCGGGGTCAAAAATTGAGCTACGAGAAAACGCTTGCGGGGGATTGTTCATGTGTCCGAATGGGAAGTGCTGTGTGAGCGGTTTGAAATTCGGTGCAACGGTTACAGGGAATTCTCGCGGCCGAAATGTGTCAAATTCGTGAACTTTGACCCTATGAAAGTCGGGTCCTATTGGGCCTAGAGAGAAACTTTTTTTTTTAAATTGATCTACTCTTCGAGAGCAACATTTTGGCTATCTCGGATTTTTAAAATTCGCGAACGGAGTTTCTGCGGGGAATTTCCGTTCGATTTTTGGCCTATTCTTTAAACCTTCAAAAATTCGCCATAAAAAAACTATTGAAGCTAGGACCACGAAATTTGGAGGGTTTGTAGGAAAGAATAGGGAGCCCTTTCACACCAAAATTTGCGCAATTCTATCGAACCGTTTTGGAGATATTCGCGAGTTTTTGGTTTAGCATTACGGCGAAAAGGGGGGGACCCCCCCTGGTGAGGGGCGACTGCGGGGCATGGGGAGGAAGGCCGAAACCCTGTTAGGCCACGTTTCAAATTTCAAGTCGATCGGACAATTAGGGCCCGAGATATCGGGGGTCAAAGTTTGGCCCATTTCAGTCACCATTTCGGTGACCCCATCGAAATTTCGGTCGCTTGCGCCGGGGTCAAAAATTGAGCTACGAGAAAACGCTTGCGGGGGATTGTTCATGTTTCCGAATGGGAAGTGCTGTGTGAGCGGTTTGAAATTCGGTGCAACGGTTACAGGGAATTCTCGCGGCCGAAATGTGTCAAATTCGTGAACTTTGACCCTATGAAAGTCGGGTCCTATTGGGCCTAGAGAGAAACTTTTTTTTTTTAAATTGATCTACTCTTCGAGAGCAACATTTTGGCTATCTCGGATTTTTAAAATTCGCGAACGGAGTTTCTGCGGGGAATTTCCGTTCGATTTTTGGCCTATTCTTTAAACCTTCAAAAATTCGCCATAAAAAAACTATTGAAGCTAGGACCACGAAATTTGGAGGGTTTGTAGGAAAGAATAGGGAGCCCTTTCACACCAAAATTTGCGCAATTCTATCGAACCGTTTCGGAGATATTCGCGAGTTTTTGTTTTAGCATTACGGCGAAAAGGGGGGGACCCCCCCTGGTGAGGGGCGACTGCGGGGCATGGGGAGGAAGGCCGAAACCCTGTTAGGCCACGTTTCAAATTTCAAGTCGATCGGACAATTAGGGCCCGAGATATCGGGGGTCAAAGTTTGGCCCATTTCAGTCACCATTTCGGTGACCCCATCGAAATTTCGGTCCCTTGCGCCGGGGTCAAAAATTGAGCTACGAGAAAACGCTTGCGGGGGATTGTTCATGTGTCCGAATGGGAAGTGCTGTGTGAGCGGTTTGAAATTCGGTGCAACGGTTACAGGGAATTCTCGCGGCCGAAATGTGTCAAATTCGTGAACTTTGACCCTATGAAAGTCGGGTCCTATTGGGCCTAGAGAGAAACTTTTTTTTTTAAAATTGATCTACTCTTCGAGAGCAACATTTTGGCTATCTCGGATTTTTAAAATTCGCGAAGGGAGTTTCTGCGGGGAATTTCCGTTCGATTTTTGGCCTATTCTTTAAACCTTCAAAAATTCGCCATAAAAAAACTATTAAAGCTAGGACCACGAAATTTGGAGGGTTTGTAGGAAAGAATAGGGAGCCCTTTCACACCAAAATTTGCGCAATTCTATCGAACCGTTTCGGAGATATTCGCGAGTTTTTGTTTTAGCATTACGGCGAAAAGGGGGGGACCCCCCCTGGTGAGGGGCGACTGCGGGGCATGGGGAGGAAGGCCGAAACCCTGTTAGGCCACGTTTCAAATTTCAAGTCGATCGGACAATTAGGGCCCGAGATATCGGGGGTCAAAGTTTGGCCCATTTCAGTCACCATTTCGGTGACCCCATCGAAATTTCGGTCCCTTGCGCCGGGGTCAAAAATTGAGCTACGAGAAAACGCTTGCGGGGGATTGTTCATGTGTCCGAATGGGAAGTGCTGTGTGAGCGGTTTGAAATTCGGTGCAACGGTTACAGGGAATTCTCGCGGCCGAAATGTGTCAAATTCGTGAACTTTGACCCTATGAAAGTCGGGTCCTATTGGGCCTAGAGAGAAACTTTTTTTTTTTAAATTGATCTACTCTTCGAGAGCAACATTTTGGCTATCTCGGATTTTTAAAATTCGCGAAGGGAGTTTCTGCGGGGAATTTCCGTTCGATTTTTGGCCTATTCTTTAAACCTTCAAAAATTCGCCATAAAAAAACTATTGAAGCTAGGACCACGAAATTTGGAGGGTTTGTAGGAAAGAATAGGGAGCCCTTTCACACCAAAATTTGCGCAATTCTATCGAACCGTTTCGGAGATATTCGCGAGTTTTTGTTTTAGCATTACGGCGAAAAGGGGGGGACCCCCCCCTGGTGAGGGGCGACTGCGGGGCATGGGGAGGAAGGCCGAAACCCTGTTAGGCCACGTTTCAAATTTCAAGTCGATCGGACAATTAGGGCCCGAGATATCGAGGGTCAAAGTTTGGCCCATTTCAGTCACCATTTCGGTGACCCCATCGAAATTTCGGTCGCTTGCGCCGGGGTCAAAAATTGAGCTACGAGAAAACGCTTGCGGGGGATTGTTCATGTGTCCGAATGGGAAGTGCTGTGTGAGCGGTTTGAAATTCGGTGCAACGGTTACAGGGAATTCTCGCGGCCGAAATGTGTCAAATTCGTGAACTTTGACCCTATGAAAGTCGGGTCCTATTGGGCCTAGAGAGAAACTTTTTTTTTTAAATTGATCTACTCTTCGAGAGCAACATTTTGGCTATCTCGGATTTTTAAAATTCGCGAACGGAGTTTCTGCGGGGAATTTCCGTTCGATTTTTGGCCTATTCTTTAAACCTTCAAAAATTCGCCATAAAAAAACTATTGAAGCTAGGACCACGAAATTTGGAGGGTTTGTAGGAAAGAATAGGGAGCCCTTTCACACCAAAATTTGCGCAATTCTATCGAACCGTTTCGGAGATATTCGCGAGTTTTTGTTTTAGCATTACGGCGAAAAGGGGGGGACCCCCCCTGGTGAGGGGCGACTGCGGGGCATGGGGAGGAAGGCCGAAACCCTGTTAGGCCACGTTTCAAATTTCAAGTCGATCGGACAATTAGGGCCCGAGATATCGGGGGTCAAAGTTTGGCCCATTTCAGTCACCATTTCGGTGACCCCATCGAAATTTCGGTCGCTTGCGCCGGGGTCAAAAATTGAGCTACGAGAAAACGCTTGCGGGGGATTGTTCATGTGTCCGAATGGGAAGTGCTGTGTGAGCGGTTTGAAATTCGGTGCAACGGTTACAGGGAATTCTCGCGGCCGAAATGTGTCAAATTCGTGAACTTTGACCCTATGAAAGTCGGGTCCTATTGGGCCTAGAGAGAAACTTTTTTTTTTAAATTGATCTACTCTTCGAGAGCAACATTTTGGCTATCTCGGATTTTTAAAATTCGCGAACGGAGTTTCTGCGGGGAATTTCCGTTCGATTTTTGGCCTATTCTTTAAACCTTCAAAAATTCGCCATAAAAAAACTATTGAAGCTAGGACCACGAAATTTGGAGGGTTTGTAGGAAAGAATAGGGAGCCCTTTCACACCAAAATTTGCGCAATTCTATCGAACCGTTTCGGAGATATTCGCGAGTTTCTGTTTTAGCATTACGTCGAAAAGGGGGGGACCCCCCCTGGTGAGGGGCGACTGCGGGGCATGGGGAGGAAGGCCGAAACCCTGTTAGGCCACGTTTCAAATTTCAAGTCGATCGGACAATTAGGGCCCGAGATATCGAGGGTCAAAGTTTGGCCCATTTCAGTCACCATTTCGGTGACCCCATCGAAATTTCGGTCGCTTGCGCCGGGGTCAAAAATTGAGCTACGAGAAAACGCTTGCGGGGGATTGTTCATGTGTCCGAATGGTAAGTGCTGTGTGAGTGGTTTGAAATTCGGTGCAACGGTTACAGGGAATTCTCGCGGCCGAAATGTGTCAAATTCGTGAACTTTGACCCTATGAAAGTCGGGTCCTGATGGGCCTAGAGAGAAACTTTTTTTTTTAAAATTGATCTACTCTTCGAGAGCAACATTTTGGCTATCTCGGATTTTTAAAATTCGCGAAGGGAGTTTCTGCGGGGAATTTCCGTTCGATTTTTGGCCTATTCTTTAAACCTTCAAAAATTCGCCATAAAAAAACTATTGAAGCTAGGACCAACGAAATTTGGAGGGTTTGTAGGAAAGAATAGGGAGCCCTTTCACACCAAAATTTGCGCAATTCTATCGAACCGTTTCGGAGATATTCGCGAGTTTTTGTTTTAGCATTACGGCGAAAAGGGGGGACCCCCCCCTGGTGAGGGGCGACTGCGGGGCATGGGGAGGAAGGCCGAAACCCTGTTAGGCCACGTTTCAAATTTCAAGTCGATCGGACAATTAGGGCCCGAGATATCGAGGGTCAAAGTTTGGCCCATTTCAGTCACCATTTCGGTGACCCCATCGAAATTTCGGTCGCTTGCGCCGGGGTCAAAATTTGAGCTACGAGAAAACGCTTGCGGGGGATTGTTCATGTGTCCGAATGGTAAGTGCTGTGTGAGCGGTTTGAAATTCGGTGCAACGGTTACAGGGAATTCTCGCGGCCGAAATGTGTCAAATTCGTGAACTTTGACCCTATGAAAGTCGGGTCCTGATGGGCCTAGAGAGAAACTTTTTTTTTTAAAATTGATCTACTCTTCGAGAGCAACATTTTGGCTATCTCGGATTTTTAAAATTCGCGAAGGGAGTTTCTGCGGGGAATTTCCGTTCGATTTTTGGCCTATTCTTTAAACCTTCAAAAATTCGCCATAAAAAAACTATTGAAGCTAGGACCACGAAATTTGGAGGGTTTGTAGGAAAGACTAGGGAGCCCTTTCACACCAAAATTTGCGCAATTCTATCGAACCGTTTCGGAGATATTCGCGAGTTTTTGTTTTAGCATTACGGCGAAAAGGGGGGGACCCCCCCTGGTGAGGGGCGACTGCGGGGCATGGGGAGGAAGGCCGAAACCCTGTTAGGCCACGTTTCAAATTTCAAGTCGATCGGACAATTAGGGCCCGAGATATCGGGGGTCAAAGTTTGGCCCATTTCAGTCACCATTTCGGTGACCCCATCGAAATTTCGGTCGCTTGCGCCGGGGTCAAAAATTGAGCTACGAGAAAACGCTTGCGGGGGATTGTTCATGTGTCCGAATGGGAAGTGCTGTGTGAGCGGTTTGAAATTCGGTGCAACGGTTACAGGGAATTCTCGCGGCCGAAATGTGTCAAATTCGTGAACTTTGACCCTATGAAAGTCGGGTCCTATTGGGCCTAGAGAGAAACTTTTTTTTTTAAATTGATCTACTCTTCGAGAGCAACATTTTGGCTATCTCGGATTTTTAAAATTCGCGAACGGAGTTTCTGCGGGGAATTTCCGTTCGATTTTTGGCCTATTCTTTAAACCTTCAAAAATTCGCCATAAAAAAACTATTGAAGCTAGGACCACGAAATTTGGAGGGTTTGTAGGAAAGAATAGGGAGCCCTTTCACACCAAAATTTGCGCAATTCTATCGAACCGTTTCGGAGATATTCGCGAGTTTTTGTTTTAGCATTACGGCGAAAAGGGGGGGACCCCCCCTGGTGAGGGGCGACTGCGGGGCATGGGGAGGAAGGCCGAAACCCTGTTAGGCCACGTTTCAAATTTCAAGTCGATCGGACAATTAGGGCCCGAGATATCGGGGGTCAAAGTTTGGCCCATTTCAGTCACCATTTCGGTGACCCCATCGAAATTTCGGTCGCTTGCGCCGGGGTCAAAAATTGAGCTACGAGAAAACGCTTGCGGGGGATTGTTCATGTGTCCGAATGGGAAGTGCTGTGTGAGCGGTTTGAAATTCGGTGCAACGGTTACAGGGAATTCTCGCGGCCGAAATGTGTCAAATTCGTGAACTTTGACCCTATGAAAGTCGGGTCCTATTGGGCCTAGAGAGAAACTTTTTTTTTTAAATTGATCTACTCTTCGAGAGCAACATTTTGGCTATCTCGGATTTTTAAAATTCGCGAACGGAGTTTCTGCGGGGAATTTCCGTTCGATTTTTGGCCTATTCTTTAAACCTTCAAAAATTCGCCATAAAAAAACTATTGAAGCTAGGACCACGAAATTTGGAGGGTTTGTAGGAAAGAATAGGGAGCCCTTTCACACCAAAATTTGCGCAATTCTATCGAACCGTTTCGGAGATATTCGCGAGTTTCTGTTTTAGCATTACGTCGAAAAGGGGGGGACCCCCCCTGGTGAGGGGCGACTGCGGGGCATGGGGAGGAAGGCCGAAACCCTGTTAGGCCACGTTTCAAATTTCAAGTCGATCGGACAATTAGGGCCCGAGATATCGAGGGTCAAAGTTTGGCCCATTTCAGTCACCATTTCGGTGACCCCATCGAAATTTCGGTCGCTTGCGCCGGGGTCAAAAATTGAGCTACGAGAAAACGCTTGCGGGGGATTGTTCATGTGTCCGAATGGTAAGTGCTGTGTGAGTGGTTTGAAATTCGGTGCAACGGTTACAGGGAATTCTCGCGGCCGAAATGTGTCAAATTCGTGAACTTTGACCCTATGAAAGTCGGGTCCTGATGGGCCTAGAGAGAAACTTTTTTTTTTAAAATTGATCTACTCTTCGAGAGCAACATTTTGGCTATCTCGGATTTTTAAAATTCGCGAAGGGAGTTTCTGCGGGGAATTTCCGTTCGATTTTTGGCCTATTCTTTAAACCTTCAAAAATTCGCCATAAAAAAACTATTGAAGCTAGGACCACGAAATTTGGAGGGTTTGTAGGAAAGACTAGGGAGCCCTTTCACACCAAAATTTGCGCAATTCTATCGAACCGTTTCGGAGATATTCGCGAGTTTTTGTTTTAGCATTACGGCGAAAAGGGGGGGACCCCCCCTGGTGAGGGGCGACTGCGGGGCATGGGGAGGAAGGCCGAAACCCTGTTAGGTCACGTTTCAAATTTCAAGTCGATCGGACAATTAGGGCCCGAGATATCGGGGGTCAAAGTTTGGCCCATTTCCGTGACCCTTTCCGTGACCCCATCGAAATTTCGGTCGCTTGCGCCGGCGTCAACGGAAATGGTGACTGAAATGGGCCAAAATTTGACCCCCCATATCTCGGGCCCTAATTGTACGATCGACTTGAAATTTGAAACGTGGCCTAACAGGGTTTCGGCCTTCCTCCCCATGCCCCGCAGTCGCCCCTCACCAGGGGGGGTCCCCCCCTTTTCGCCGTAATGCTAAAACAAAAACTCGCGAATATCTCCGAAACGGTTCGATAGAATTGCGCAAATTTTGGTGTGAAAGGGCTCCCTATTCTTTCCTACAAACCCTCCAAATTTCGTGGTCCTAGCTTCAATAGTTTTTTTATGGCGAATTTTTGAAGGTTTAAAGAATAGGCCAAAAATCGAACGGAAATTCCCCGCAGAAACTCCCTTCGCGAATTTTAAAAATCCGAGATAGCCAAAATGTTGCTCTCGAAGAGTAGATCAATTTAAAAAAAAAAGTTTCTCTCTAGGCCCAATAGGACCCGACTTTCATAGGGTCAAAGTTCACGAATTTGACACATTTCGGCCGCGAGAATTCCCTGTAACCGTTGCACCGAATTTCAAACCGCTCACACAGCACTTCCCATTCGGACACATGAACAATCCCCCGCAAGCGTTTTCTCGTAGCTCAATTTTTGACCCCGGCGCAAGGGACCGAAATTTCGATGGGGTCACCGAAATGGTGACTGAAATGGGCCAAACTTTCACACCCGATATCTCGGGCCCTAATTGTCCGATCGACTTGAAATTTGAAACGTGGCCTAACAGGGTTTCGGCCTTCCTCCCCATGCCCCGCAGTCGCCCCTCACCAGGGGGGGTCCCCCCCTTTTCGCCGTAATGCTAAAACAAAAACTCGCGAATATCTCCGAAACGGTTCGATAGAATTGCGCAAATTTTGGTGTGAAAGGGCTCCCTATTCTTTCCTACAAACCCTCCAAATTTCGTGGTCCTAGCTTCAATAGTTTTTTTATGGCGAATTTTTGAAGGTTTAAAGAATAGGCCAAAAATCGAACGGAAATTCCCCGCAGAAACTCCCTTCGCGAATTTTAAAAATCCGAGATAGCCAAAATGTTGCTCTCGAAGAGTAGATCAATTTAAAAAAAAAAGTTTCTCTCTAGGCCCAATAGGACCCGACTTTCATAGGGTCAAAGTTCACGAATTTGACACATTTCGGCCGCGAGAATTCCCTGTAACCGTTGCACCGAATTTCAAACCGCTCACACAGCACTTCCCATTCGGACACATGAACAATCCCCCGCAAGCGTTTTCTCGTAGCTCAATTTTTGACCCCGGCGCAAGCGACCGAAATTTCGATGGGGTCACGGAAATGGTGACTGAAATGGGCCAAACTTTGACCCCCGATATCTCGGGCCCTAATTGTCCGATCGACTTGAAATTTGAAACGTGGCCTAACAGGGTTTCGGCCTTCCTCCCCATGCCCCGCAGTCGCCCCTCACCAGGGGGGGTCCCCCCCTTTTCGCCGTAATGCTAAAACAAAAACTCGCAAATATCTCCGAAACGGTTCGATAGAATTGCGCAAATTTTGGTGTGAAAGGGCTCCCTATTCTTTCCTACAAACCCTCCAAATTTCGTGGTCCTAGCTTCAATAGTTTTTTTATGGCGAATTTTTGAAGGTTTAAAGAATAGGCCAAAAATCGAACGGAAATTCCCCGCAGAAACTCCCTTCGCGAATTTTAAAAATCCGAGATAGCCAAAATGTTGCTCTCGAAGAGTAGATCAATTTTAAAAAAAAAAGTTTCTCTCTAGGCCCAATAGGACCCGACTTTCATAGGGTCAAAGTTCACGAATTTGACACATTTCGGCCGCGAGAATTCCCTGTAACCGTTGCACCGAATTTCAAACCGCTCACACAGCACTTCCCATTCGGACACATGAACAATCCCCCGCAAGCGTTTTCTCGTAGCTCAATTTTTGACCCCGGCGCAAGGGACCGAAATTTCGATGGGGTCACCGAAATGGTGACTGAAATGGGCCAAACTTTGACCCCCGATATCTCGGGCCCTAATTGTCCGATCGACTTGAAATTTGAAACGTGGCCTAACAGGGTATCGGCCTTCCTCCCCATGCCCCGCAGTCGCCCCTCACCAGGGGGGGTCCCCCCCTTTTCGCCGTAATGCTAAAACAAAAACTCGCGAATATCTCCGAAACGGTTCGATAGAATTGCGCAAATTTTGGTGTGAAAGGGCTCCCTATTCTTTCCTACAAACCCTCCAAATTTCGTGGTCCTAGCTTCAATAGTTTTTTTATGGCGAATTTTTGAAGGTTTAAAGAATAGGCCAAAAATCGAACGGAAATTCCCCGCAGAAACTCCCTTCGCGAATTTTAAAAATCCGAGATAGCCAAAATGTTGCTCTCGAAGAGTAGATCAATTTTAAAAAAAAAAGTTTCTCTCTAGGCCCAATAGGACCCGACTTTCATAGGGTCAAAGTTCACGAATTTGACACATTTCGGCCGCGAGAATTCCCTGTAACCGTTGCACCGAATTTCAAACCGCTCACACAGCACTTCCCATTCGGACACATGAACAATCCCCCGCAAGCGTTTTCTCGTAGCTCAATTTTTGACCCCGGCGCAAGGGACCGAAATTTCGATGGGGTCACCGAAATGGTGACTGAAATGGGCCAAACTTTGACCCCCGATATCTCGGGCCCTAATTGTCCGATCGACTTGAAATTTGAAACGTGGCCTAACAGGGTTTCGGCCTTCCTCCCCATGCCCCGCAGTCGCCCCTCACCAGGGGGGGTCCCCCCCTTTTCGCCGTAATGCTAAAACAAAAACTCGCGAATATCTCCGAAACGGTTCGATAGAATTGCGCAAATTTTGGTGTGAAAGGGCTCCCTATTCTTTCCTACAAACCCTCCAAATTTCGTGGTCCTAGCTTCAATAGTTTTTTTATGGCGAATTTTTGAAGGTTTAAAGAATAGGCCAAAAATCGAACGGAAATTCCCCGCAGAAACTCCGTTCGCGAATTTTAAAAATCCGAGATAGCCAAAATGTTGCTCTCGAAGAGTAGATCAATTTAAAAAAAAAAAGTTTCTCTCTAGGCCCAATAGGACCCGACTTTCATAGGGTCAAAGTTCACGAATTTGACACATTTCGGCCGCGAGAATTCCCTGTAACCGTTGCTCCGAATTTAAAACCGCTCACACAGTACCTCCCATTTATGGACCTAATTAAACCTACAAAGGCATTTCCTCCCAACTCAATTTTTGCGACTTCATGGTCCGACCCTATATTCAATGTTAAGTGTATGGGAGCAAACCGTTTAAATAAAGATATCGGCTTGAAACTTTATCAGCGTCTTTAGTCCCCGGAATGCATTCGATTGCAGCAAGAGGATTCAAAATCGCTTCATTAGTTCTCTTCGTATAACGTTAAATGTGCGAAATCGTCGTTTCTCGGTGAGAAAACGCGTTTTCGCATATGCTTTCGAATTTTAAGGGAACGGCTGCACGGATTTTGAAACCGCTTTCACAGAACCTCGCATTTAGGGGACTGAACAAGCCTATAAAAGCATTTCCTCCTATCTCAATTTTTGCGACTTCATGGTACGACCCTATATTCAATGTTAAGTGTATGGGAGCAAACCGTTTAAATAAAGATATCGGCCTGAAACTTTATCAGGGTCTTTAGTCCCCGGAATGCATTCGATTGCAGCAAGAGGATTCAAAATCGCTTCATTAGTTCTCTTCGTATAACGTTAAATGTGCGAAATCGTCGTTTCTCCGCGAGAAAACGCGTTTTCGCATATGCTTTCGAATTTTAAGGGAACGGCTGCACGGATTTTGAAACCGCTTTCACAGAACCTCGCATTTAGGGGACTGAACATGCCTATAAACGCATTTCCTCCTATCTCAATTTTTGCGACTTCATGGTTCGACCCTATATTCAATGTTAAGTGTATGGGAGCGAACCGTTTAAATAAAGATATCGGCCTGAAACTTTATCAGCGTCTTTAGTCCCCGGAATGCATTCGATTGCAGCAAGAGCATTCAAAATCGCTTCATTAGTTCTCTTCGTATAACGTTAAATGTGCGAAATCGTCGTTTCTCGGCGAGAAAACGCGTTTTCGCATATGCTTTCGAATTTTAAGGGAACGGCTGCACGGATTTTGAAACCGCTTTCACAGAACCTCGCATTTAGGGGACTGAACAAGCCTATAAAAGCATTTCCTCCTATCTCAATTTTTGCGACTTCATGGTACGACCCTATATTCAATGTTAAGTGTATGGGAGCAAACCGTTTAAATAAAGATATCGGCCTGAAACTTTATCAGGGTCTTTAGTCCCCGGAATGCATTCGATTGCAGCAAGAGGATTCAAAATCGCTTCATTAGTTCTCTTCGTATAACGTTAAATGTGCGAAATCGTCGTTTCTCCGCGAGAAAACGCGTTTTCGCATATGCTTTCGAATTTTAAGGGAACGGCTGCACGGATTTTGAAACCGCTTTCACAGAACCTCGCATTTAGGGGACTGAACATGCCTATAAACGCATTTCCTCCTATCTCAATTTTTGCGACTTCATGGTTCGACCCTATATTCAATGTTAAGTGTATGGGAGCGAACCGTTTAAATAAAGATATCGGCCTGAAACTTTATCAGCGTCTTTAGTCCCCGGAATGCATTCGATTGCAGCAAGAGCATTCAAAATCGCTTCATTAGTTCTCTTCGTATAACGTTAAATGTGCGAAATCGTCGTTTCTCCGCGAGAAAACGCGTTTTCGCATATGCTTTCGAATTTTAAGGGAACGGCTGCACGGATTTTGAAACCGCTTTCACAGAACCTCGCATTTAGGGGACTGAACAAGCCTATAAAAGCATTTCCTCCTATCTCAATTTTTGCGACTTCATGGTACGACCCTATATTCAATGTTAAGTGTATGGGAGCAAACCGTTTAAATAAAGATATCGGCCTGAAACTTTATCAGCGTCTTTAGTCCCCGGAATGCATTCGATTGCAGCAAGAGCATTCAAAATCGCTTCATTAGTTCTCTTCGTATAACGTTAAATGTGCGAAATCGTCGTTTCTCGGCGAGAAAACGCGTTTTCGCATATGCTTTCGAATTTTAAGGGAACGGCTGCACGGATTTTGAAACCGCTTTCACAGAACCTCGCATTTAGGGGACTGAACAAGCCTATAAAAGCATTTCCTCCTATCTCAATTTTTGCGACTTCATGGTACGACCCTATATTCAATGTTAAGTGTATGGGAGCAAACCGTTTAAATAAAGATATCGGCCTGAAACTTTATCAGCGTCTTTAGTCCCCGGAATGCATTCGATTGCAGCAAGAGGATTCAAAATCGCTTCATTAGTTCTCTTCGTATAACGTTAAATGTGCGAAATCGTCGTTTCTCGGGGAGAAAACGCGTTTTCGCATATGCTTTCGAATTGTAAGGGAACGGCTGCACGGATTTTGAAACCGCTTTCACAGAACCTCGCATTTAGGGGACTGAACATGCCTATAAACGCATTTCCTCCTATCTCAATTTTTGCGACTTCATGGTTCGACCCTATATTCAATGTTAAGTGTATGGGAGCAAACCGTTTAAATAAAGATATCGGCCTGAAACTTTATCAGCGTCTTTAGTCCCCGGAATGCATTCGATTGCAGCAAGAGGATTCAAAATCGCTTCATTAGTTCCCTTCGTATAACGTTAAATGTGCGAAATCGTCGTTTCTCCGCGAGATAACGCGTTTTCGCATATGCTTTCGAATTTTAAGGGAACGGCTGCACGGATTTTGAAACCGCTTTCACAGAACCTCGCATTTAGGGGACTGAACATGCCTATAAACGCATTTCCTCCTATCTCAATTTTTGCGACTTAATGGTTCGACCCTATATTCAATGTTAAGTGTATGGGAGCAAACCGTTTAAATGAAGATATCGGTCTGAATCTTTATCAGCGTCTTTAGTCCCCGGAATGCATTCGATTGCAGCAAGAGGATTCAAAATCGCTTCATAATTTCTCTTGGTGTAACGTCAAATTTGCGAGAAACGCCGGACGGAATTTCAAACCGCTTACGTTGTACCTCGCATTTAGGGGTCTGATGAAGGCTATTAAAGCATTTCCTCCTATCTCAATTTTTGCGACCTGGGGTCATTGACCGCACTTCCAATGCATAGTTAATGGGAGCTTCAATAGTAACGGTAGCGGAGCAAAAATTCGATGTTCATGTGTCAAATTTCGAAACTTTGACCCTATCAAATTCGGGTCCTATTGGGCCTGGAGAGAAACTTTTTTTTTTAAAATTGATCTACTCTTCGAGAGCAACATTTTGGCTATCTCGGATTTTTAAAATTCGCGAAGGGAGTTTCTGCGGGGAATTTCCGTTCGATTTTTGGCCTATTCTTTAAACCTTCAAAAATTCGCCATAAAAAAACTATTGAAGCTAGGACCACGAAATTTGGAGGGTTTGTAGGAAAGAATAGGGAGCCCTTTCACACCAAAATTTGCGCAATTCTATCGAACCGTTTCGGAGATATTCGCGAGTTTTTGTTTTAGCATTACGGCGAAAAGGGGGGGACCCCCCCTGGTGAGGGGCGACTGCGGGGCATGGGGAGGAAGGCCGAAACCCTGTTAGGCCACGTTTCAAATTTCAAGTCGATCGGACAATTAGGGCCCGAGATATCGGGGGTCAAAGTTTGGCCCATTTCAGTCACCATTTCGGTGACCCCATCGAAATTTCGGTCCCTTGCGCCGGGGTCAAAAATTGAGCTACGAGAAAACGCTTGCGGGGGATTGTTCATGTGTCCGAATGGGAAGTGCTGTGTGAGCGGTTTGAAATTCGGTGCAACGGTTACAGGGAATTCTCGCGGCCGAAATGTGTCAAATTCGTGAACTTTGACCCTATGAAAGTCGGGTCCTATTGGGCCTAGAGAGAAACTTTTTTTTTTAAAATTGATCTACTCTTCGAGAGCAACATTTTGGCTATCTCGGATTTTTAAAATTCGCGAACGGAGTTTCTGCGGGGAATTTCCGTTCGATTTTTGGCCTATTCTTTAAACCTTCAAAAATTCGCCATAAAAAAACTATTGAAGCTAGGACCACGAAATTTGGAGGGTTTGTAGGAAAGAATAGGGAGCCCTTTCACACCAAAATTTGCGCAATTCTATCGAACCGTTTTGGAGATATTCGCGAGTTTTTGGTTTAGCATTACGGCGAAAAGGGGGGGACCCCCCCTGGTGAGGGGCGACTGCGGGGCATGGGGAGGAAGGCCGAAACCCTGTTAGGCCACGTTTCAAATTTCAAGTCGATCGGACAATTAGGGCCCGAGATATCGGGGGTCAAAGTTTGGCCCATTTCAGTCACCATTTCGGTGACCCCATCGAAATTTCGGTCGCTTGCGCCGGGGTCAAAAATTGAGCTACGAGAAAACGCTTGCGGGGGATTGTTCATGTGTCCGAATGGGAAGTGCTGTGTGAGCGGTTTGAAATTCGGTGCAACGGTTACAGGGAATTCTCGCGGCCGAAATGTGTCAAATTCGTGAACTTTGACCCTATGAAAGTCGGGTCCTATTGGGCCTAGAGAGAAACTTTTTTTTTTAAATTGATCTACTCTTCGAGAGCAACATTTTGGCTATCTCGGATTTTTAAAATTCGCGAACGGAGTTTCTGCGGGGAATTTCCGTTCGATTTTTGGCCTATTCTTTAAACCTTCAAAAATTCGCCATAAAAAAACTATTGAAGCTAGGACCACGAAATTTGGAGGGTTTGTAGGAAAGAATAGGGAGCCCTTTCACACCAAAATTTGCGCAATTCTATCGAACCGTTTCGGAGATATTCGCGAGTTTTTGTTTTAGCATTACGGCGAAAAGGGGGGGACCCCCCCTGGTGAGGGGCGACTGCGGGGCATGGGGAGGAAGGCCGAAACCCTGTTAGGCCACGTTTCAAATTTCAAGTCGATCGGACAATTAGGGCCCGAGATATCGGGGGTCAAAGTTTGGCCCATTTCAGTCACCATTTCGGTGACCCCATCGAAATTTCGGTCCCTTGCGCCGGGGTCAAAAATTGAGCTACGAGAAAACGCTTGCGGGGGATTGTTCATGTGTCCGAATGGGAAGTGCTGTGTGAGCGGTTTGAAATTCGGTGCAACGGTTACAGGGAATTCTCGCGGCCGAAATGTGTCAAATTCGTGAACTTTGACCCTATGAAAGTCGGGTCCTATTGGGCCTAGAGAGAAACTTTTTTTTTTAAAATTGATCTACTCTTCGAGAGCAACATTTTGGCTATCTCGGATTTTTAAAATTCGCGAAGGGAGTTTCTGCGGGGAATTTCCGTTCGATTTTTGGCCTATTCTTTAAACCTTCAAAAATTCGCCATAAAAAAACTATTGAAGCTAGGACCACGAAATTTGGAGGGTTTGTAGGAAAGAATAGGGAGCCCTTTCACACCAAAATTTGCGCAATTCTATCGAACCGTTTTGGAGATATTCGCGAGTTTTTGGTTTAGCATTACGGCGAAAAGGGGGGGACCCCCCCTGGTGAGGGGCGACTGCGGGGCATGGGGAGGAAGGCCGAAACCCTGTTAGGCCACGTTTCAAATTTCAAGTCGATCGGACAATTAGGGCCCGAGATATCGGGGGTCAAAGTTTGGCCCATTTCAGTCACCATTTCGGTGACCCCATCGAAATTTCGGTCGCTTGCGCCGGGGTCAAAAATTGAGCTACGAGAAAACGCTTGCGGGGGATTGTTCATGTGTCCGAATGGGAAGTGCTGTGTGAGCGGTTTGAAATTCGGTGCAACGGTTACAGGGAATTCTCGCGGCCGAAATGTGTCAAATTCGTGAACTTTGACCCTATGAAAGTCGGGTCCTATTGGGCCTAGAGAGAAACTTTTTTTTTTAAATTGATCTACTCTTCGAGAGCAACATTTTGGCTATCTCGGATTTTTAAAATTCGCGAACGGAGTTTCTGCGGGGAATTTCCGTTCGATTTTTGGCCTATTCTTTAAACCTTCAAAAATTCGCCATAAAAAAACTATTGAAGCTAGGACCACGAAATTTGGAGGGTTTGTAGGAAAGAATAGGGAGCCCTTTCACACCAAAATTTGCGCAATTCTATCGAACCGTTTTGGAGATATTCGCGAGTTTTTGGTTTAGCATTACGGCGAAAAGGGGGGGACCCCCCCTGGTGAGGGGCGACTGCGGGGCATGGGGAGGAAGGCCGAAACCCTGTTAGGCCACGTTTCAAATTTCAAGTCGATCGGACAATTAGGGCCCGAGATATCGGGGGTCAAAGTTTGGCCCATTTCAGTCACCATTTCGGTGACCCCATCGAAATTTCGGTCGCTTGCGCCGGGGTCAAAAATTGAGCTACGAGAAAACGCTTGCGGGGGATTGTTCATGTTTCCGAATGGGAAGTGCTGTGTGAGCGGTTTGAAATTCGGTGCAACGGTTACAGGGAATTCTCGCGGCCGAAATGTGTCAAATTCGTGAACTTTGACCCTATGAAAGTCGGGTCCTATTGGGCCTAGAGAGAAACTTTTTTTTTTTAAATTGATCTACTCTTCGAGAGCAACATTTTGGCTATCTCGGATTTTTAAAATTCGCGAACGGAGTTTCTGCGGGGAATTTCCGTTCGATTTTTGGCCTATTCTTTAAACCTTCAAAAATTCGCCATAAAAAAACTATTGAAGCTAGGACCACGAAATTTGGAGGGTTTGTAGGAAAGAATAGGGAGCCCTTTCACACCAAAATTTGCGCAATTCTATCGAACCGTTTCGGAGATATTCGCGAGTTTTTGTTTTAGCATTACGGCGAAAAGGGGGGGACCCCCCCTGGTGAGGGGCGACTGCGGGGCATGGGGAGGAAGGCCGAAACCCTGTTAGGCCACGTTTCAAATTTCAAGTCGATCGGACAATTAGGGCCCGAGATATCGGGGGTCAAAGTTTGGCCCATTTCAGTCACCATTTCGGTGACCCCATCGAAATTTCGGTCCCTTGCGCCGGGGTCAAAAATTGAGCTACGAGAAAACGCTTGCGGGGGATTGTTCATGTGTCCGAATGGGAAGTGCTGTGTGAGCGGTTTGAAATTCGGTGCAACGGTTACAGGGAATTCTCGCGGCCGAAATGTGTCAAATTCGTGAACTTTGACCCTATGAAAGTCGGGTCCTATTGGGCCTAGAGAGAAACTTTTTTTTTTAAAATTGATCTACTCTTCGAGAGCAACATTTTGGCTATCTCGGATTTTTAAAATTCGCGAAGGGAGTTTCTGCGGGGAATTTCCGTTCGATTTTTGGCCTATTCTTTAAACCTTCAAAAATTCGCCATAAAAAAACTATTGAAGCTAGGACCACGAAATTTGGAGGGTTTGTAGGAAAGAATAGGGAGCCCTTTCACACCAAAATTTGCGCAATTCTATCGAACCGTTTCGGAGATATTCGCGAGTTTTTGTTTTAGCATTACGGCGAAAAGGGGGGGACCCCCCCTGGTGAGGGGCGACTGCGGGGCATGGGGAGGAAGGCCGAAACCCTGTTAGGCCACGTTTCAAATTTCAAGTCGATCGGACAATTAGGGCCCGAGATATCGGGGGTCAAAGTTTGGCCCATTTCAGTCACCATTTCGGTGACCCCATCGAAATTTCGGTCCCTTGCGCCGGGGTCAAAAATTGAGCTACGAGAAAACGCTTGCGGGGGATTGTTCATGTGTCCGAATGGGAAGTGCTGTGTGAGCGGTTTGAAATTCGGTGCAACGGTTACAGGGAATTCTCGCGGCCGAAATGTGTCAAATTCGTGAACTTTGACCCTATGAAAGTCGGGTCCTATTGGGCCTAGAGAGAAACTTTTTTTTTTTAAATTGATCTACTCTTCGAGAGCAACATTTTGGCTATCTCGGATTTTTAAAATTCGCGAAGGGAGTTTCTGCGGGGAATTTCCGTTCGATTTTTGGCCTATTCTTTAAACCTTCAAAAATTCGCCATAAAAAAACTATTGAAGCTAGGACCACGAAATTTGGAGGGTTTGTAGGAAAGAATAGGGAGCCCTTTCACACCAAAATTTGCGCAATTCTATCGAACCGTTTCGGAGATATTCGCGAGTTTTTGTTTTAGCATTACGGCGAAAAGGGGGGACCCCCCCCTGGTGAGGGGCGACTGCGGGGCATGGGGAGGAAGGCCGAAACCCTGTTAGGCCACGTTTCAAATTTCAAGTCGATCGGACAATTAGGGCCCGAGATATCGAGGGTCAAAGTTTGGCCCATTTCAGTCACCATTTCGGTGACCCCATCGAAATTTCGGTCGCTTGCGCCGGGGTCAAAATTTGAGCTACGAGAAAACGCTTGCGGGGGATTGTTCATGTGTCCGAATGGTAAGTGCTGTGTGAGCGGTTTGAAATTCGGTGCAACGGTTACAGGGAATTCTCGCGGCCGAAATGTGTCAAATTCGTGAACTTTGACCCTATGAAAGTCGGGTCCTGATGGGCCTAGAGAGAAACTTTTTTTTTTAAAATTGATCTACTCTTCGAGAGCAACATTTTGGCTATCTCGGATTTTTAAAATTCGCGAAGGGAGTTTCTGCGGGGAATTTCCGTTCGATTTTTGGCCTATTCTTTAAACCTTCAAAAATTCGCCATAAAAAAACTATTGAAGCTAGGACCACGAAATTTGGAGGGTTTGTAGGAAAGACTAGGGAGCCCTTTCACACCAAAATTTGCGCAATTCTATCGAACCGTTTCGGAGATATTCGCGAGTTTTTGTTTTAGCATTACGGCGAAAAGGGGGGGACCCCCCCTGGTGAGGGGCGACTGCGGGGCATGGGGAGGAAGGCCGAAACCCTGTTAGGCCACGTTTCAAATTTCAAGTCGATCGGACAATTAGGGCCCGAGATATCGGGGGTCAAAGTTTGGCCCATTTCAGTCACCATTTCGGTGACCCCATCGAAATTTCGGTCGCTTGCGCCGGGGTCAAAAATTGAGCTACGAGAAAACGCTTGCGGGGGATTGTTCATGTGTCCGAATGGGAAGTGCTGTGTGAGCGGTTTGAAATTCGGTGCAACGGTTACAGGGAATTCTCGCGGCCGAAATGTGTCAAATTCGTGAACTTTGACCCTATGAAAGTCGGGTCCTATTGGGCCTAGAGAGAAACTTTTTTTTTTAAATTGATCTACTCTTCGAGAGCAACATTTTGGCTATCTCGGATTTTTAAAATTCGCGAACGGAGTTTCTGCGGGGAATTTCCGTTCGATTTTTGGCCTATTCTTTAAACCTTCAAAAATTCGCCATAAAAAAACTATTGAAGCTAGGACCACGAAATTTGGAGGGTTTGTAGGAAAGAATAGGGAGCCCTTTCACACCAAAATTTGCGCAATTCTATCGAACCGTTTCGGAGATATTCGCGAGTTTTTGTTTTAGCATTACGGCGAAAAGGGGGGGACCCCCCCTGGTGAGGGGCGACTGCGGGGCATGGGGAGGAAGGCCGAAACCCTGTTAGGCCACGTTTCAAATTTCAAGTCGATCGGACAATTAGGGCCCGAGATATCGGGGGTCAAAGTTTGGCCCATTTCAGTCACCATTTCGGTGACCCCATCGAAATTTCGGTCGCTTGCGCCGGGGTCAAAAATTGAGCTACGAGAAAACGCTTGCGGGGGATTGTTCATGTGTCCGAATGGGAAGTGCTGTGTGAGCGGTTTGAAATTCGGTGCAACGGTTACAGGGAATTCTCGCGGCCGAAATGTGTCAAATTCGTGAACTTTGACCCTATGAAAGTCGGGTCCTATTGGGCCTAGAGAGAAACTTTTTTTTTTAAATTGATCTACTCTTCGAGAGCAACATTTTGGCTATCTCGGATTTTTAAAATTCGCGAACGGAGTTTCTGCGGGGAATTTCCGTTCGATTTTTGGCCTATTCTTTAAACCTTCAAAAATTCGCCATAAAAAAACTATTGAAGCTAGGACCACGAAATTTGGAGGGTTTGTAGGAAAGAATAGGGAGCCCTTTCACACCAAAATTTGCGCAATTCTATCGAACCGTTTCGGAGATATTCGCGAGTTTCTGTTTTAGCATTACGTCGAAAAGGGGGGGACCCCCCCTGGTGAGGGGCGACTGCGGGGCATGGGGAGGAAGGCCGAAACCCTGTTAGGCCACGTTTCAAATTTCAAGTCGATCGGACAATTAGGGCCCGAGATATCGAGGGTCAAAGTTTGGCCCATTTCAGTCACCATTTCGGTGACCCCATCGAAATTTCGGTCGCTTGCGCCGGGGTCAAAAATTGAGCTACGAGAAAACGCTTGCGGGGGATTGTTCATGTGTCCGAATGGTAAGTGCTGTGTGAGTGGTTTGAAATTCGGTGCAACGGTTACAGGGAATTCTCGCGGCCGAAATGTGTCAAATTCGTGAACTTTGACCCTATGAAAGTCGGGTCCTGATGGGCCTAGAGAGAAACTTTTTTTTTTAAAATTGATCTACTCTTCGAGAGCAACATTTTGGCTATCTCGGATTTTTAAAATTCGCGAAGGGAGTTTCTGCGGGGAATTTCCGTTCGATTTTTGGCCTATTCTTTAAACCTTCAAAAATTCGCCATAAAAAAACTATTGAAGCTAGGACCACGAAATTTGGAGGGTTTGTAGGAAAGACTAGGGAGCCCTTTCACACCAAAATTTGCGCAATTCTATCGAACCGTTTCGGAGATATTCGCGAGTTTTTGTTTTAGCATTACGGCGAAAAGGGGGGGACCCCCCCTGGTGAGGGGCGACTGCGGGGCATGGGGAGGAAGGCCGAAACCCTGTTAGGTCACGTTTCAAATTTCAAGTCGATCGGACAATTAGGGCCCGAGATATCGGGGGTCAAAGTTTGGCCCATTTCCGTGACCCTTTCCGTGACCCCATCGAAATTTCGGTCGCTTGCGCCGGCGTCAACGGAAATGGTGACTGAAATGGGCCAAAATTTGACCCCCCATATCTCGGGCCCTAATTGTACGATCGACTTGAAATTTGAAACGTGGCCTAACAGGGTTTCGGCCTTCCTCCCCATGCCCCGCAGTCGCCCCTCACCAGGGGGGGTCCCCCCCTTTTCGCCGTAATGCTAAAACAAAAACTCGCGAATATCTCCGAAACGGTTCGATAGAATTGCGCAAATTTTGGTGTGAAAGGGCTCCCTATTCTTTCCTACAAACCCTCCAAATTTCGTGGTCCTAGCTTCAATAGTTTTTTTATGGCGAATTTTTGAAGGTTTAAAGAATAGGCCAAAAATCGAACGGAAATTCCCCGCAGAAACTCCCTTCGCGAATTTTAAAAATCCGAGATAGCCAAAATGTTGCTCTCGAAGAGTAGATCAATTTAAAAAAAAAAGTTTCTCTCTAGGCCCAATAGGACCCGACTTTCATAGGGTCAAAGTTCACGAATTTGACACATTTCGGCCGCGAGAATTCCCTGTAACCGTTGCACCGAATTTCAAACCGCTCACACAGCACTTCCCATTCGGACACATGAACAATCCCCCGCAAGCGTTTTCTCGTAGCTCAATTTTTGACCCCGGCGCAAGGGACCGAAATTTCGATGGGGTCACCGAAATGGTGACTGAAATGGGCCAAACTTTCACACCCGATATCTCGGGCCCTAATTGTCCGATCGACTTGAAATTTGAAACGTGGCCTAACAGGGTTTCGGCCTTCCTCCCCATGCCCCGCAGTCGCCCCTCACCAGGGGGGGTCCCCCCCTTTTCGCCGTAATGCTAAAACAAAAACTCGCGAATATCTCCGAAACGGTTCGATAGAATTGCGCAAATTTTGGTGTGAAAGGGCTCCCTATTCTTTCCTACAAACCCTCCAAATTTCGTGGTCCTAGCTTCAATAGTTTTTTTATGGCGAATTTTTGAAGGTTTAAAGAATAGGCCAAAAATCGAACGGAAATTCCCCGCAGAAACTCCCTTCGCGAATTTTAAAAATCCGAGATAGCCAAAATGTTGCTCTCGAAGAGTAGATCAATTTAAAAAAAAAAGTTTCTCTCTAGGCCCAATAGGACCCGACTTTCATAGGGTCAAAGTTCACGAATTTGACACATTTCGGCCGCGAGAATTCCCTGTAACCGTTGCACCGAATTTCAAACCGCTCACACAGCACTTCCCATTCGGACACATGAACAATCCCCCGCAAGCGTTTTCTCGTAGCTCAATTTTTGACCCCGGCGCAAGCGACCGAAATTTCGATGGGGTCACGGAAATGGTGACTGAAATGGGCCAAACTTTGACCCCCGATATCTCGGGCCCTAATTGTCCGATCGACTTGAAATTTGAAACGTGGCCTAACAGGGTTTCGGCCTTCCTCCCCATGCCCCGCAGTCGCCCCTCACCAGGGGGGGTCCCCCCCTTTTCGCCGTAATGCTAAAACAAAAACTCGCAAATATCTCCGAAACGGTTCGATAGAATTGCGCAAATTTTGGTGTGAAAGGGCTCCCTATTCTTTCCTACAAACCCTCCAAATTTCGTGGTCCTAGCTTCAATAGTTTTTTTATGGCGAATTTTTGAAGGTTTAAAGAATAGGCCAAAAATCGAACGGAAATTCCCCGCAGAAACTCCCTTCGCGAATTTTAAAAATCCGAGATAGCCAAAATGTTGCTCTCGAAGAGTAGATCAATTTTAAAAAAAAAAGTTTCTCTCTAGGCCCAATAGGACCCGACTTTCATAGGGTCAAAGTTCACGAATTTGACACATTTCGGCCGCGAGAATTCCCTGTAACCGTTGCACCGAATTTCAAACCGCTCACACAGCACTTCCCATTCGGACACATGAACAATCCCCCGCAAGCGTTTTCTCGTAGCTCAATTTTTGACCCCGGCGCAAGGGACCGAAATTTCGATGGGGTCACCGAAATGGTGACTGAAATGGGCCAAACTTTGACCCCCGATATCTCGGGCCCTAATTGTCCGATCGACTTGAAATTTGAAACGTGGCCTAACAGGGTATCGGCCTTCCTCCCCATGCCCCGCAGTCGCCCCTCACCAGGGGGGGTCCCCCCCTTTTCGCCGTAATGCTAAAACAAAAACTCGCGAATATCTCCGAAACGGTTCGATAGAATTGCGCAAATTTTGGTGTGAAAGGGCTCCCTATTCTTTCCTACAAACCCTCCAAATTTCGTGGTCCTAGCTTCAATAGTTTTTTTATGGCGAATTTTTGAAGGTTTAAAGAATAGGCCAAAAATCGAACGGAAATTCCCCGCAGAAACTCCCTTCGCGAATTTTAAAAATCCGAGATAGCCAAAATGTTGCTCTCGAAGAGTAGATCAATTTTAAAAAAAAAAGTTTCTCTCTAGGCCCAATAGGACCCGACTTTCATAGGGTCAAAGTTCACGAATTTGACACATTTCGGCCGCGAGAATTCCCTGTAACCGTTGCACCGAATTTCAAACCGCTCACACAGCACTTCCCATTCGGACACATGAACAATCCCCCGCAAGCGTTTTCTCGTAGCTCAATTTTTGACCCCGGCGCAAGGGACCGAAATTTCGATGGGGTCACCGAAATGGTGACTGAAATGGGCCAAACTTTGACCCCCGATATCTCGGGCCCTAATTGTCCGATCGACTTGAAATTTGAAACGTGGCCTAACAGGGTTTCGGCCTTCCTCCCCATGCCCCGCAGTCGCCCCTCACCAGGGGGGGTCCCCCCCTTTTCGCCGTAATGCTAAAACAAAAACTCGCGAATATCTCCGAAACGGTTCGATAGAATTGCGCAAATTTTGGTGTGAAAGGGCTCCCTATTCTTTCCTACAAACCCTCCAAATTTCGTGGTCCTAGCTTCAATAGTTTTTTTATGGCGAATTTTTGAAGGTTTAAAGAATAGGCCAAAAATCGAACGGAAATTCCCCGCAGAAACTCCGTTCGCGAATTTTAAAAATCCGAGATAGCCAAAATGTTGCTCTCGAAGAGTAGATCAATTTAAAAAAAAAAAGTTTCTCTCTAGGCCCAATAGGACCCGACTTTCATAGGGTCAAAGTTCACGAATTTGACACATTTCGGCCGCGAGAATTCCCTGTAACCGTTGCTCCGAATTTAAAACCGCTCACACAGTACCTCCCATTTATGGACCTAATTAAACCTACAAAGGCATTTCCTCCCAACTCAATTTTTGCGACTTCATGGTCCGACCCTATATTCAATGTTAAGTGTATGGGAGCAAACCGTTTAAATAAAGATATCGGCTTGAAACTTTATCAGCGTCTTTAGTCCCCGGAATGCATTCGATTGCAGCAAGAGGATTCAAAATCGCTTCATTAGTTCTCTTCGTATAACGTTAAATGTGCGAAATCGTCGTTTCTCGGTGAGAAAACGCGTTTTCGCATATGCTTTCGAATTTTAAGGGAACGGCTGCACGGATTTTGAAACCGCTTTCACAGAACCTCGCATTTAGGGGACTGAACAAGCCTATAAAAGCATTTCCTCCTATCTCAATTTTTGCGACTTCATGGTACGACCCTATATTCAATGTTAAGTGTATGGGAGCAAACCGTTTAAATAAAGATATCGGCCTGAAACTTTATCAGGGTCTTTAGTCCCCGGAATGCATTCGATTGCAGCAAGAGGATTCAAAATCGCTTCATTAGTTCTCTTCGTATAACGTTAAATGTGCGAAATCGTCGTTTCTCCGCGAGAAAACGCGTTTTCGCATATGCTTTCGAATTTTAAGGGAACGGCTGCACGGATTTTGAAACCGCTTTCACAGAACCTCGCATTTAGGGGACTGAACATGCCTATAAACGCATTTCCTCCTATCTCAATTTTTGCGACTTCATGGTTCGACCCTATATTCAATGTTAAGTGTATGGGAGCGAACCGTTTAAATAAAGATATCGGCCTGAAACTTTATCAGCGTCTTTAGTCCCCGGAATGCATTCGATTGCAGCAAGAGCATTCAAAATCGCTTCATTAGTTCTCTTCGTATAACGTTAAATGTGCGAAATCGTCGTTTCTCGGCGAGAAAACGCGTTTTCGCATATGCTTTCGAATTTTAAGGGAACGGCTGCACGGATTTTGAAACCGCTTTCACAGAACCTCGCATTTAGGGGACTGAACAAGCCTATAAAAGCATTTCCTCCTATCTCAATTTTTGCGACTTCATGGTACGACCCTATATTCAATGTTAAGTGTATGGGAGCAAACCGTTTAAATAAAGATATCGGCCTGAAACTTTATCAGGGTCTTTAGTCCCCGGAATGCATTCGATTGCAGCAAGAGGATTCAAAATCGCTTCATTAGTTCTCTTCGTATAACGTTAAATGTGCGAAATCGTCGTTTCTCCGCGAGAAAACGCGTTTTCGCATATGCTTTCGAATTTTAAGGGAACGGCTGCACGGATTTTGAAACCGCTTTCACAGAACCTCGCATTTAGGGGACTGAACATGCCTATAAACGCATTTCCTCCTATCTCAATTTTTGCGACTTCATGGTTCGACCCTATATTCAATGTTAAGTGTATGGGAGCGAACCGTTTAAATAAAGATATCGGCCTGAAACTTTATCAGCGTCTTTAGTCCCCGGAATGCATTCGATTGCAGCAAGAGCATTCAAAATCGCTTCATTAGTTCTCTTCGTATAACGTTAAATGTGCGAAATCGTCGTTTCTCCGCGAGAAAACGCGTTTTCGCATATGCTTTCGAATTTTAAGGGAACGGCTGCACGGATTTTGAAACCGCTTTCACAGAACCTCGCATTTAGGGGACTGAACAAGCCTATAAAAGCATTTCCTCCTATCTCAATTTTTGCGACTTCATGGTACGACCCTATATTCAATGTTAAGTGTATGGGAGCAAACCGTTTAAATAAAGATATCGGCCTGAAACTTTATCAGCGTCTTTAGTCCCCGGAATGCATTCGATTGCAGCAAGAGCATTCAAAATCGCTTCATTAGTTCTCTTCGTATAACGTTAAATGTGCGAAATCGTCGTTTCTCGGCGAGAAAACGCGTTTTCGCATATGCTTTCGAATTTTAAGGGAACGGCTGCACGGATTTTGAAACCGCTTTCACAGAACCTCGCATTTAGGGGACTGAACAAGCCTATAAAAGCATTTCCTCCTATCTCAATTTTTGCGACTTCATGGTACGACCCTATATTCAATGTTAAGTGTATGGGAGCAAACCGTTTAAATAAAGATATCGGCCTGAAACTTTATCAGCGTCTTTAGTCCCCGGAATGCATTCGATTGCAGCAAGAGGATTCAAAATCGCTTCATTAGTTCTCTTCGTATAACGTTAAATGTGCGAAATCGTCGTTTCTCGGGGAGAAAACGCGTTTTCGCATATGCTTTCGAATTGTAAGGGAACGGCTGCACGGATTTTGAAACCGCTTTCACAGAACCTCGCATTTAGGGGACTGAACATGCCTATAAACGCATTTCCTCCTATCTCAATTTTTGCGACTTCATGGTTCGACCCTATATTCAATGTTAAGTGTATGGGAGCAAACCGTTTAAATAAAGATATCGGCCTGAAACTTTATCAGCGTCTTTAGTCCCCGGAATGCATTCGATTGCAGCAAGAGGATTCAAAATCGCTTCATTAGTTCCCTTCGTATAACGTTAAATGTGCGAAATCGTCGTTTCTCCGCGAGATAACGCGTTTTCGCATATGCTTTCGAATTTTAAGGGAACGGCTGCACGGATTTTGAAACCGCTTTCACAGAACCTCGCATTTAGGGGACTGAACATGCCTATAAACGCATTTCCTCCTATCTCAATTTTTGCGACTTAATGGTTCGACCCTATATTCAATGTTAAGTGTATGGGAGCAAACCGTTTAAATGAAGATATCGGTCTGAATCTTTATCAGCGTCTTTAGTCCCCGGAATGCATTCGATTGCAGCAAGAGGATTCAAAATCGCTTCATAATTTCTCTTGGTGTAACGTCAAATTTGCGAGAAACGCCGGACGGAATTTCAAACCGCTTACGTTGTACCTCGCATTTAGGGGTCTGATGAAGGCTATTAAAGCATTTCCTCCTATCTCAATTTTTGCGACCTGGGGTCATTGACCGCACTTCCAATGCATAGTTAATGGGAGCTTCAATAGTAACGGTAGCGGAGCAAAAATTCGATGTTCATGTGTCAAATTTCGAAACTTTGACCCTATCAAATTCGGGTCCTATTGGGCCTGGAGAGAAACTTTTTTTTTTAAAATTGATCTACTCTTCGAGAGCAACATTTTGGCTATCTCGGATTTTTAAAATTCGCGAAGGGAGTTTCTGCGGGGAATTTCCGTTCGATTTTTGGCCTATTCTTTAAACCTTCAAAAATTCGCCATAAAAAAACTATTGAAGCTAGGACCACGAAATTTGGAGGGTTTGTAGGAAAGAATAGGGAGCCCTTTCACACCAAAATTTGCGCAATTCTATCGAACCGTTTCGGAGATATTCGCGAGTTTTTGTTTTAGCATTACGGCGAAAAGGGGGGGACCCCCCCTGGTGAGGGGCGACTGCGGGGCATGGGGAGGAAGGCCGAAACCCTGTTAGGCCACGTTTCAAATTTCAAGTCGATCGGACAATTAGGGCCCGAGATATCGGGGGTCAAAGTTTGGCCCATTTCAGTCACCATTTCGGTGACCCCATCGAAATTTCGGTCCCTTGCGCCGGGGTCAAAAATTGAGCTACGAGAAAACGCTTGCGGGGGATTGTTCATGTGTCCGAATGGGAAGTGCTGTGTGAGCGGTTTGAAATTCGGTGCAACGGTTACAGGGAATTCTCGCGGCCGAAATGTGTCAAATTCGTGAACTTTGACCCTATGAAAGTCGGGTCCTATTGGGCCTAGAGAGAAACTTTTTTTTTTAAAATTGATCTACTCTTCGAGAGCAACATTTTGGCTATCTCGGATTTTTAAAATTCGCGAACGGAGTTTCTGCGGGGAATTTCCGTTCGATTTTTGGCCTATTCTTTAAACCTTCAAAAATTCGCCATAAAAAAACTATTGAAGCTAGGACCACGAAATTTGGAGGGTTTGTAGGAAAGAATAGGGAGCCCTTTCACACCAAAATTTGCGCAATTCTATCGAACCGTTTTGGAGATATTCGCGAGTTTTTGGTTTAGCATTACGGCGAAAAGGGGGGGACCCCCCCTGGTGAGGGGCGACTGCGGGGCATGGGGAGGAAGGCCGAAACCCTGTTAGGCCACGTTTCAAATTTCAAGTCGATCGGACAATTAGGGCCCGAGATATCGGGGGTCAAAGTTTGGCCCATTTCAGTCACCATTTCGGTGACCCCATCGAAATTTCGGTCGCTTGCGCCGGGGTCAAAAATTGAGCTACGAGAAAACGCTTGCGGGGGATTGTTCATGTGTCCGAATGGGAAGTGCTGTGTGAGCGGTTTGAAATTCGGTGCAACGGTTACAGGGAATTCTCGCGGCCGAAATGTGTCAAATTCGTGAACTTTGACCCTATGAAAGTCGGGTCCTATTGGGCCTAGAGAGAAACTTTTTTTTTTAAATTGATCTACTCTTCGAGAGCAACATTTTGGCTATCTCGGATTTTTAAAATTCGCGAACGGAGTTTCTGCGGGGAATTTCCGTTCGATTTTTGGCCTATTCTTTAAACCTTCAAAAATTCGCCATAAAAAAACTATTGAAGCTAGGACCACGAAATTTGGAGGGTTTGTAGGAAAGAATAGGGAGCCCTTTCACACCAAAATTTGCGCAATTCTATCGAACCGTTTTGGAGATATTCGCGAGTTTTTGGTTTAGCATTACGGCGAAAAGGGGGGGACCCCCCCTGGTGAGGGGCGACTGCGGGGCATGGGGAGGAAGGCCGAAACCCTGTTAGGCCACGTTTCAAATTTCAAGTCGATCGGACAATTAGGGCCCGAGATATCGGGGGTCAAAGTTTGGCCCATTTCAGTCACCATTTCGGTGACCCCATCGAAATTTCGGTCGCTTGCGCCGGGGTCAAAAATTGAGCTACGAGAAAACGCTTGCGGGGGATTGTTCATGTTTCCGAATGGGAAGTGCTGTGTGAGCGGTTTGAAATTCGGTGCAACGGTTACAGGGAATTCTCGCGGCCGAAATGTGTCAAATTCGTGAACTTTGACCCTATGAAAGTCGGGTCCTATTGGGCCTAGAGAGAAACTTTTTTTTTTTAAATTGATCTACTCTTCGAGAGCAACATTTTGGCTATCTCGGATTTTTAAAATTCGCGAACGGAGTTTCTGCGGGGAATTTCCGTTCGATTTTTGGCCTATTCTTTAAACCTTCAAAAATTCGCCATAAAAAAACTATTGAAGCTAGGACCACGAAATTTGGAGGGTTTGTAGGAAAGAATAGGGAGCCCTTTCACACCAAAATTTGCGCAATTCTATCGAACCGTTTCGGAGATATTCGCGAGTTTTTGTTTTAGCATTACGGCGAAAAGGGGGGGACCCCCCCTGGTGAGGGGCGACTGCGGGGCATGGGGAGGAAGGCCGAAACCCTGTTAGGCCACGTTTCAAATTTCAAGTCGATCGGACAATTAGGGCCCGAGATATCGGGGGTCAAAGTTTGGCCCATTTCAGTCACCATTTCGGTGACCCCATCGAAATTTCGGTCCCTTGCGCCGGGGTCAAAAATTGAGCTACGAGAAAACGCTTGCGGGGGATTGTTCATGTGTCCGAATGGGAAGTGCTGTGTGAGCGGTTTGAAATTCGGTGCAACGGTTACAGGGAATTCTCGCGGCCGAAATGTGTCAAATTCGTGAACTTTGACCCTATGAAAGTCGGGTCCTATTGGGCCTAGAGAGAAACTTTTTTTTTTAAAATTGATCTACTCTTCGAGAGCAACATTTTGGCTATCTCGGATTTTTAAAATTCGCGAAGGGAGTTTCTGCGGGGAATTTCCGTTCGATTTTTGGCCTATTCTTTAAACCTTCAAAAATTCGCCATAAAAAAACTATTGAAGCTAGGACCACGAAATTTGGAGGGTTTGTAGGAAAGAATAGGGAGCCCTTTCACACCAAAATTTGCGCAATTCTATCGAACCGTTTTGGAGATATTCGCGAGTTTTTGGTTTAGCATTACGGCGAAAAGGGGGGGACCCCCCCTGGTGAGGGGCGACTGCGGGGCATGGGGAGGAAGGCCGAAACCCTGTTAGGCCACGTTTCAAATTTCAAGTCGATCGGACAATTAGGGCCCGAGATATCGGGGGTCAAAGTTTGGCCCATTTCAGTCACCATTTCGGTGACCCCATCGAAATTTCGGTCGCTTGCGCCGGGGTCAAAAATTGAGCTACGAGAAAACGCTTGCGGGGGATTGTTCATGTGTCCGAATGGGAAGTGCTGTGTGAGCGGTTTGAAATTCGGTGCAACGGTTACAGGGAATTCTCGCGGCCGAAATGTGTCAAATTCGTGAACTTTGACCCTATGAAAGTCGGGTCCTATTGGGCCTAGAGAGAAACTTTTTTTTTTAAATTGATCTACTCTTCGAGAGCAACATTTTGGCTATCTCGGATTTTTAAAATTCGCGAACGGAGTTTCTGCGGGGAATTTCCGTTCGATTTTTGGCCTATTCTTTAAACCTTCAAAAATTCGCCATAAAAAAACTATTGAAGCTAGGACCACGAAATTTGGAGGGTTTGTAGGAAAGAATAGGGAGCCCTTTCACACCAAAATTTGCGCAATTCTATCGAACCGTTTTGGAGATATTCGCGAGTTTTTGGTTTAGCATTACGGCGAAAAGGGGGGGACCCCCCCTGGTGAGGGGCGACTGCGGGGCATGGGGAGGAAGGCCGAAACCCTGTTAGGCCACGTTTCAAATTTCAAGTCGATCGGACAATTAGGGCCCGAGATATCGGGGGTCAAAGTTTGGCCCATTTCAGTCACCATTTCGGTGACCCCATCGAAATTTCGGTCGCTTGCGCCGGGGTCAAAAATTGAGCTACGAGAAAACGCTTGCGGGGGATTGTTCATGTTTCCGAATGGGAAGTGCTGTGTGAGCGGTTTGAAATTCGGTGCAACGGTTACAGGGAATTCTCGCGGCCGAAATGTGTCAAATTCGTGAACTTTGACCCTATGAAAGTCGGGTCCTATTGGGCCTAGAGAGAAACTTTTTTTTTTTAAATTGATCTACTCTTCGAGAGCAACATTTTGGCTATCTCGGATTTTTAAAATTCGCGAACGGAGTTTCTGCGGGGAATTTCCGTTCGATTTTTGGCCTATTCTTTAAACCTTCAAAAATTCGCCATAAAAAAACTATTGAAGCTAGGACCACGAAATTTGGAGGGTTTGTAGGAAAGAATAGGGAGCCCTTTCACACCAAAATTTGCGCAATTCTATCGAACCGTTTCGGAGATATTCGCGAGTTTTTGTTTTAGCATTACGGCGAAAAGGGGGGGACCCCCCCTGGTGAGGGGCGACTGCGGGGCATGGGGAGGAAGGCCGAAACCCTGTTAGGCCACGTTTCAAATTTCAAGTCGATCGGACAATTAGGGCCCGAGATATCGGGGGTCAAAGTTTGGCCCATTTCAGTCACCATTTCGGTGACCCCATCGAAATTTCGGTCCCTTGCGCCGGGGTCAAAAATTGAGCTACGAGAAAACGCTTGCGGGGGATTGTTCATGTGTCCGAATGGGAAGTGCTGTGTGAGCGGTTTGAAATTCGGTGCAACGGTTACAGGGAATTCTCGCGGCCGAAATGTGTCAAATTCGTGAACTTTGACCCTATGAAAGTCGGGTCCTATTGGGCCTAGAGAGAAACTTTTTTTTTTAAAATTGATCTACTCTTCGAGAGCAACATTTTGGCTATCTCGGATTTTTAAAATTCGCGAAGGGAGTTTCTGCGGGGAATTTCCGTTCGATTTTTGGCCTATTCTTTAAACCTTCAAAAATTCGCCATAAAAAAACTATTGAAGCTAGGACCACGAAATTTGGAGGGTTTGTAGGAAAGAATAGGGAGCCCTTTCACACCAAAATTTGCGCAATTCTATCGAACCGTTTCGGAGATATTCGCGAGTTTTTGTTTTAGCATTACGGCGAAAAGGGGGGGACCCCCCCTGGTGAGGGGCGACTGCGGGGCATGGGGAGGAAGGCCGAAACCCTGTTAGGCCACGTTTCAAATTTCAAGTCGATCGGACAATTAGGGCCCGAGATATCGGGGGTCAAAGTTTGGCCCATTTCAGTCACCATTTCGGTGACCCCATCGAAATTTCGGTCCCTTGCGCCGGGGTCAAAAATTGAGCTACGAGAAAACGCTTGCGGGGGATTGTTCATGTGTCCGAATGGGAAGTGCTGTGTGAGCGGTTTGAAATTCGGTGCAACGGTTACAGGGAATTCTCGCGGCCGAAATGTGTCAAATTCGTGAACTTTGACCCTATGAAAGTCGGGTCCTATTGGGCCTAGAGAGAAACTTTTTTTTTTTAAATTGATCTACTCTTCGAGAGCAACATTTTGGCTATCTCGGATTTTTAAAATTCGCGAAGGGAGTTTCTGCGGGGAATTTCCGTTCGATTTTTGGCCTATTCTTTAAACCTTCAAAAATTCGCCATAAAAAAACTATTGAAGCTAGGACCACGAAATTTGGAGGGTTTGTAGGAAAGAATAGGGAGCCCTTTCACACCAAAATTTGCGCAATTCTATCGAACCGTTTCGGAGATATTCGCGAGTTTTTGTTTTAGCATTACGGCGAAAAGGGGGGGACCCCCCCCTGGTGAGGGGCGACTGCGGGGCATGGGGAGGAAGGCCGAAACCCTGTTAGGCCACGTTTCAAATTTCAAGTCGATCGGACAATTAGGGCCCGAGATATCGAGGGTCAAAGTTTGGCCCATTTCAGTCACCATTTCGGTGACCCCATCGAAATTTCGGTCGCTTGCGCCGGGGTCAAAATTTGAGCTACGAGAAAACGCTTGCGGGGGATTGTTCATGTGTCCGAATGGTAAGTGCTGTGTGAGCGGTTTGAAATTCGGTGCAACGGTTACAGGGAATTCTCGCGGCCGAAATGTGTCAAATTCGTGAACTTTGACCCTATGAAAGTCGGGTCCTGATGGGCCTAGAGAGAAACTTTTTTTTTTAAAATTGATCTACTCTTCGAGAGCAACATTTTGGCTATCTCGGATTTTTAAAATTCGCGAAGGGAGTTTCTGCGGGGAATTTCCGTTCGATTTTTGGCCTATTCTTTAAACCTTCAAAAATTCGCCATAAAAAAACTATTGAAGCTAGGACCACGAAATTTGGAGGGTTTGTAGGAAAGACTAGGGAGCCCTTTCACACCAAAATTTGCGCAATTCTATCGAACCGTTTCGGAGATATTCGCGAGTTTTTGTTTTAGCATTACGGCGAAAAGGGGGGGACCCCCCCTGGTGAGGGGCGACTGCGGGGCATGGGGAGGAAGGCCGAAACCCTGTTAGGCCACGTTTCAAATTTCAAGTCGATCGGACAATTAGGGCCCGAGATATCGGGGGTCAAAGTTTGGCCCATTTCAGTCACCATTTCGGTGACCCCATCGAAATTTCGGTCGCTTGCGCCGGGGTCAAAAATTGAGCTACGAGAAAACGCTTGCGGGGGATTGTTCATGTGTCCGAATGGGAAGTGCTGTGTGAGCGGTTTGAAATTCGGTGCAACGGTTACAGGGAATTCTCGCGGCCGAAATGTGTCAAATTCGTGAACTTTGACCCTATGAAAGTCGGGTCCTATTGGGCCTAGAGAGAAACTTTTTTTTTTAAATTGATCTACTCTTCGAGAGCAACATTTTGGCTATCTCGGATTTTTAAAATTCGCGAACGGAGTTTCTGCGGGGAATTTCCGTTCGATTTTTGGCCTATTCTTTAAACCTTCAAAAATTCGCCATAAAAAAACTATTGAAGCTAGGACCACGAAATTTGGAGGGTTTGTAGGAAAGAATAGGGAGCCCTTTCACACCAAAATTTGCGCAATTCTATCGAACCGTTTCGGAGATATTCGCGAGTTTTTGTTTTAGCATTACGGCGAAAAGGGGGGGACCCCCCCTGGTGAGGGGCGACTGCGGGGCATGGGGAGGAAGGCCGAAACCCTGTTAGGCCACGTTTCAAATTTCAAGTCGATCGGACAATTAGGGCCCGAGATATCGGGGGTCAAAGTTTGGCCCATTTCAGTCACCATTTCGGTGACCCCATCGAAATTTCGGTCGCTTGCGCCGGGGTCAAAAATTGAGCTACGAGAAAACGCTTGCGGGGGATTGTTCATGTGTCCGAATGGGAAGTGCTGTGTGAGCGGTTTGAAATTCGGTGCAACGGTTACAGGGAATTCTCGCGGCCGAAATGTGTCAAATTCGTGAACTTTGACCCTATGAAAGTCGGGTCCTATTGGGCCTAGAGAAAAACTTTTTTTTTTAAATTGATCTACTCTTCGAGAGCAACATTTTGGCTATCTCGGATTTTTAAAATTCGCGAACGGAGTTTCTGCGGGGAATTTCCGTTCGATTTTTGGCCTATTCTTTAAACCTTCAAAAATTCGCCATAAAAAAACTATTGAAGCTAGGACCACGAAATTTGGAGGGTTTGTAGGAAAGAATAGGGAGCCCTTTCACACCAAAATTTGCGCAATTCTATCGAACCGTTTCGGAGATATTCGCGAGTTTCTGTTTTAGCATTACGTCGAAAAGGGGGGGACCCCCCCTGGTGAGGGGCGACTGCGGGGCATGGGGAGGAAGGCCGAAACCCTGTTAGGCCACGTTTCAAATTTCAAGTCGATCGGACAATTAGGGCCCGAGATATCGAGGGTCAAAGTTTGGCCCATTTCAGTCACCATTTCGGTGACCCCATCGAAATTTCGGTCGCTTGCGCCGGGGTCAAAAATTGAGCTACGAGAAAACGCTTGCGGGGGATTGTTCATGTGTCCGAATGGTAAGTGCTGTGTGAGTGGTTTGAAATTCGGTGCAACGGTTACAGGGAATTCTCGCGGCCGAAATGTGTCAAATTCGTGAACTTTGACCCTATGAAAGTCGGGTCCTGATGGGCCTAGAGAGAAACTTTTTTTTTTAAAATTGATCTACTCTTCGAGAGCAACATTTTGGCTATCTCGGATTTTTAAAATTCGCGAAGGGAGTTTCTGCGGGGAATTTCCGTTCGATTTTTGGCCTATTCTTTAAACCTTCAAAAATTCGCCATAAAAAAACTATTGAAGCTAGGACCACGAAATTTGGAGGGTTTGTAGGAAAGACTAGGGAGCCCTTTCACACCAAAATTTGCGCAATTCTATCGAACCGTTTCGGAGATATTCGCGAGTTTTTGTTTTAGCATTACGGCGAAAAGGGGGGGACCCCCCCTGGTGAGGGGCGACTGCGGGGCATGGGGAGGAAGGCCGAAACCCTGTTAGGTCACGTTTCAAATTTCAAGTCGATCGGACAATTAGGGCCCGAGATATCGGGGGTCAAAGTTTGGCCCATTTCCGTGACCCTTTCCGTGACCCCATCGAAATTTCGGTCGCTTGCGCCGGCGTCAACGGAAATGGTGACTGAAATGGGCCAAAATTTGACCCCCCATATCTCGGGCCCTAATTGTACGATCGACTTGAAATTTGAAACGTGGCCTAACAGGGTTTCGGCCTTCCTCCCCATGCCCCGCAGTCGCCCCTCACCAGGGGGGGTCCCCCCCTTTTCGCCGTAATGCTAAAACAAAAACTCGCGAATATCTCCGAAACGGTTCGATAGAATTGCGCAAATTTTGGTGTGAAAGGGCTCCCTATTCTTTCCTACAAACCCTCCAAATTTCGTGGTCCTAGCTTCAATAGTTTTTTTATGGCGAATTTTTGAAGGTTTAAAGAATAGGCCAAAAATCGAACGGAAATTCCCCGCAGAAACTCCCTTCGCGAATTTTAAAAATCCGAGATAGCCAAAATGTTGCTCTCGAAGAGTAGATCAATTTAAAAAAAAAAGTTTCTCTCTAGGCCCAATAGGACCCGACTTTCATAGGGTCAAAGTTCACGAATTTGACACATTTCGGCCGCGAGAATTCCCTGTAACCGTTGCACCGAATTTCAAACCGCTCACACAGCACTTCCCATTCGGACACATGAACAATCCCCCGCAAGCGTTTTCTCGTAGCTCAATTTTTGACCCCGGCGCAAGCGACCGAAATTTCGATGGGGTCACGGAAATGGTGACTGAAATGGGCCAAACTTTGACCCCCGATATCTCGGGCCCTAATTGTCCGATCGACTTGAAATTTGAAACGTGGCCTAACAGGGTTTCGGCCTTCCTCCCCATGCCCCGCAGTCGCCCCTCACCAGGGGGGGTCCCCCCCTTTTCGCCGTAATGCTAAAACAAAAACTCGCAAATATCTCCGAAACGGTTCGATAGAATTGCGCAAATTTTGGTGTGAAAGGGCTCCCTATTCTTTCCTACAAACCCTCCAAATTTCGTGGTCCTAGCTTCAATAGTTTTTTTATGGCGAATTTTTGAAGGTTTAAAGAATAGGCCAAAAATCGAACGGAAATTCCCCGCAGAAACTCCCTTCGCGAATTTTAAAAATCCGAGATAGCCAAAATGTTGCTCTCGAAGAGTAGATCAATTTTAAAAAAAAAAGTTTCTCTCTAGGCCCAATAGGACCCGACTTTCATAGGGTCAAAGTTCACGAATTTGACACATTTCGGCCGCGAGAATTCCCTGTAACCGTTGCACCGAATTTCAAACCGCTCACACAGCACTTCCCATTCGGACACATGAACAATCCCCCGCAAGCGTTTTCTCGTAGCTCAATTTTTGACCCCGGCGCAAGGGACCGAAATTTCGATGGGGTCACCGAAATGGTGACTGAAATGGGCCAAACTTTGACCCCCGATATCTCGGGCCCTAATTGTCCGATCGACTTGAAATTTGAAACGTGGCCTAACAGGGTATCGGCCTTCCTCCCCATGCCCCGCAGTCGCCCCTCACCAGGGGGGGTCCCCCCCTTTTCGCCGTAATGCTAAAACAAAAACTCGCGAATATCTCCGAAACGGTTCGATAGAATTGCGCAAATTTTGGTGTGAAAGGGCTCCCTATTCTTTCCTACAAACCCTCCAAATTTCGTGGTCCTAGCTTCAATAGTTTTTTTATGGCGAATTTTTGAAGGTTTAAAGAATAGGCCAAAAATCGAACGGAAATTCCCCGCAGAAACTCCCTTCGCGAATTTTAAAAATCCGAGATAGCCAAAATGTTGCTCTCGAAGAGTAGATCAATTTTAAAAAAAAAAGTTTCTCTCTAGGCCCAATAGGACCCGACTTTCATAGGGTCAAAGTTCACGAATTTGACACATTTCGGCCGCGAGAATTCCCTGTAACCGTTGCACCGAATTTCAAACCGCTCACACAGCACTTCCCATTCGGACACATGAACAATCCCCCGCAAGCGTTTTCTCGTAGCTCAATTTTTGACCCCGGCGCAAGGGACCGAAATTTCGATGGGGTCACCGAAATGGTGACTGAAATGGGCCAAACTTTGACCCCCGATATCTCGGGCCCTAATTGTCCGATCGACTTGAAATTTGAAACGTGGCCTAACAGGGTTTCGGCCTTCCTCCCCATGCCCCGCAGTCGCCCCTCACCAGGGGGGGTCCCCCCCTTTTCGCCGTAATGCTAAAACAAAAACTCGCGAATATCTCCGAAACGGTTCGATAGAATTGCGCAAATTTTGGTGTGAAAGGGCTCCCTATTCTTTCCTACAAACCCTCCAAATTTCGTGGTCCTAGCTTCAATAGTTTTTTTATGGCGAATTTTTGAAGGTTTAAAGAATAGGCCAAAAATCGAACGGAAATTCCCCGCAGAAACTCCGTTCGCGAATTTTAAAAATCCGAGATAGCCAAAATGTTGCTCTCGAAGAGTAGATCAATTTAAAAAAAAAAAGTTTCTCTCTAGGCCCAATAGGACCCGACTTTCATAGGGTCAAAGTTCACGAATTTGACACATTTCGGCCGCGAGAATTCCCTGTAACCGTTGCTCCGAATTTAAAACCGCTCACACAGTACCTCCCATTTATGGACCTAATTAAACCTACAAAGGCATTTCCTCCCAACTCAATTTTTGCGACTTCATGGTCCGACCCTATATTCAATGTTAAGTGTATGGGAGCAAACCGTTTAAATAAAGATATCGGCTTGAAACTTTATCAGCGTCTTTAGTCCCCGGAATGCATTCGATTGCAGCAAGAGGATTCAAAATCGCTTCATTAGTTCTCTTCGTATAACGTTAAATGTGCGAAATCGTCGTTTCTCGGTGAGAAAACGCGTTTTCGCATATGCTTTCGAATTTTAAGGGAACGGCTGCACGGATTTTGAAACCGCTTTCACAGAACCTCGCATTTAGGGGACTGAACAAGCCTATAAAAGCATTTCCTCCTATCTCAATTTTTGCGACTTCATGGTACGACCCTATATTCAATGTTAAGTGTATGGGAGCAAACCGTTTAAATAAAGATATCGGCCTGAAACTTTATCAGGGTCTTTAGTCCCCGGAATGCATTCGATTGCAGCAAGAGGATTCAAAATCGCTTCATTAGTTCTCTTCGTATAACGTTAAATGTGCGAAATCGTCGTTTCTCCGCGAGAAAACGCGTTTTCGCATATGCTTTCGAATTTTAAGGGAACGGCTGCACGGATTTTGAAACCGCTTTCACAGAACCTCGCATTTAGGGGACTGAACATGCCTATAAACGCATTTCCTCCTATCTCAATTTTTGCGACTTCATGGTTCGACCCTATATTCAATGTTAAGTGTATGGGAGCGAACCGTTTAAATAAAGATATCGGCCTGAAACTTTATCAGCGTCTTTAGTCCCCGGAATGCATTCGATTGCAGCAAGAGCATTCAAAATCGCTTCATTAGTTCTCTTCGTATAACGTTAAATGTGCGAAATCGTCGTTTCTCGGCGAGAAAACGCGTTTTCGCATATGCTTTCGAATTTTAAGGGAACGGCTGCACGGATTTTGAAACCGCTTTCACAGAACCTCGCATTTAGGGGACTGAACAAGCCTATAAAAGCATTTCCTCCTATCTCAATTTTTGCGACTTCATGGTACGACCCTATATTCAATGTTAAGTGTATGGGAGCAAACCGTTTAAATAAAGATATCGGCCTGAAACTTTATCAGGGTCTTTAGTCCCCGGAATGCATTCGATTGCAGCAAGAGGATTCAAAATCGCTTCATTAGTTCTCTTCGTATAACGTTAAATGTGCGAAATCGTCGTTTCTCCGCGAGAAAACGCGTTTTCGCATATGCTTTCGAATTTTAAGGGAACGGCTGCACGGATTTTGAAACCGCTTTCACAGAACCTCGCATTTAGGGGACTGAACATGCCTATAAACGCATTTCCTCCTATCTCAATTTTTGCGACTTCATGGTTCGACCCTATATTCAATGTTAAGTGTATGGGAGCGAACCGTTTAAATAAAGATATCGGCCTGAAACTTTATCAGCGTCTTTAGTCCCCGGAATGCATTCGATTGCAGCAAGAGCATTCAAAATCGCTTCATTAGTTCTCTTCGTATAACGTTAAATGTGCGAAATCGTCGTTTCTCCGCGAGAAAACGCGTTTTCGCATATGCTTTCGAATTTTAAGGGAACGGCTGCACGGATTTTGAAACCGCTTTCACAGAACCTCGCATTTAGGGGACTGAACAAGCCTATAAAAGCATTTCCTCCTATCTCAATTTTTGCGACTTCATGGTACGACCCTATATTCAATGTTAAGTGTATGGGAGCAAACCGTTTAAATAAAGATATCGGCCTGAAACTTTATCAGCGTCTTTAGTCCCCGGAATGCATTCGATTGCAGCAAGAGCATTCAAAATCGCTTCATTAGTTCTCTTCGTATAACGTTAAATGTGCGAAATCGTCGTTTCTCGGCGAGAAAACGCGTTTTCGCATATGCTTTCGAATTTTAAGGGAACGGCTGCACGGATTTTGAAACCGCTTTCACAGAACCTCGCATTTAGGGGACTGAACAAGCCTATAAAAGCATTTCCTCCTATCTCAATTTTTGCGACTTCATGGTACGACCCTATATTCAATGTTAAGTGTATGGGAGCAAACCGTTTAAATAAAGATATCGGCCTGAAACTTTATCAGCGTCTTTAGTCCCCGGAATGCATTCGATTGCAGCAAGAGGATTCAAAATCGCTTCATTAGTTCTCTTCGTATAACGTTAAATGTGCGAAATCGTCGTTTCTCGGGGAGAAAACGCGTTTTCGCATATGCTTTCGAATTGTAAGGGAACGGCTGCACGGATTTTGAAACCGCTTTCACAGAACCTCGCATTTAGGGGACTGAACATGCCTATAAACGCATTTCCTCCTATCTCAATTTTTGCGACTTCATGGTTCGACCCTATATTCAATGTTAAGTGTATGGGAGCAAACCGTTTAAATAAAGATATCGGCCTGAAACTTTATCAGCGTCTTTAGTCCCCGGAATGCATTCGATTGCAGCAAGAGGATTCAAAATCGCTTCATTAGTTCCCTTCGTATAACGTTAAATGTGCGAAATCGTCGTTTCTCCGCGAGATAACGCGTTTTCGCATATGCTTTCGAATTTTAAGGGAACGGCTGCACGGATTTTGAAACCGCTTTCACAGAACCTCGCATTTAGGGGACTGAACATGCCTATAAACGCATTTCCTCCTATCTCAATTTTTGCGACTTAATGGTTCGACCCTATATTCAATGTTAAGTGTATGGGAGCAAACCGTTTAAATGAAGATATCGGTCTGAATCTTTATCAGCGTCTTTAGTCCCCGGAATGCATTCGATTGCAGCAAGAGGATTCAAAATCGCTTCATAATTTCTCTTGGTGTAACGTCAAATTTGCGAGAAACGCCGGACGGAATTTCAAACCGCTTACGTTGTACCTCGCATTTAGGGGTCTGATGAAGGCTATTAAAGCATTTCCTCCTATCTCAATTTTTGCGACCTGGGGTCATTGACCGCACTTCCAATGCATAGTTAATGGGAGCTTCAATAGTAACGGTAGCGGAGCAAAAATTCGATGTTCATGTGTCAAATTTCGAAACTTTGACCCTATCAAATTCGGGTCCTATTGGGCCTGGAGAGAAACTTTTTTTTTTAAAATTGATCTACTCTTCGAGAGCAACATTTTGGCTATCTCGGATTTTTAAAATTCGCGAAGGGAGTTTCTGCGGGGAATTTCCGTTCGATTTTTGGCCTATTCTTTAAACCTTCAAAAATTCGCCATAAAAAAACTATTGAAGCTAGGACCACGAAATTTGGAGGGTTTGTAGGAAAGAATAGGGAGCCCTTTCACACCAAAATTTGCGCAATTCTATCGAACCGTTTCGGAGATATTCGCGAGTTTTTGTTTTAGCATTACGGCGAAAAGGGGGGGACCCCCCCTGGTGAGGGGCGACTGCGGGGCATGGGGAGGAAGGCCGAAACCCTGTTAGGCCACGTTTCAAATTTCAAGTCGATCGGACAATTAGGGCCCGAGATATCGGGGGTCAAAGTTTGGCCCATTTCAGTCACCATTTCGGTGACCCCATCGAAATTTCGGTCCCTTGCGCCGGGGTCAAAAATTGAGCTACGAGAAAACGCTTGCGGGGGATTGTTCATGTGTCCGAATGGGAAGTGCTGTGTGAGCGGTTTGAAATTCGGTGCAACGGTTACAGGGAATTCTCGCGGCCGAAATGTGTCAAATTCGTGAACTTTGACCCTATGAAAGTCGGGTCCTATTGGGCCTAGAGAGAAACTTTTTTTTTTAAAATTGATCTACTCTTCGAGAGCAACATTTTGGCTATCTCGGATTTTTAAAATTCGCGAACGGAGTTTCTGCGGGGAATTTCCGTTCGATTTTTGGCCTATTCTTTAAACCTTCAAAAATTCGCCATAAAAAAACTATTGAAGCTAGGACCACGAAATTTGGAGGGTTTGTAGGAAAGAATAGGGAGCCCTTTCACACCAAAATTTGCGCAATTCTATCGAACCGTTTTGGAGATATTCGCGAGTTTTTGGTTTAGCATTACGGCGAAAAGGGGGGGACCCCCCCTGGTGAGGGGCGACTGCGGGGCATGGGGAGGAAGGCCGAAACCCTGTTAGGCCACGTTTCAAATTTCAAGTCGATCGGACAATTAGGGCCCGAGATATCGGGGGTCAAAGTTTGGCCCATTTCAGTCACCATTTCGGTGACCCCATCGAAATTTCGGTCGCTTGCGCCGGGGTCAAAAATTGAGCTACGAGAAAACGCTTGCGGGGGATTGTTCATGTGTCCGAATGGGAAGTGCTGTGTGAGCGGTTTGAAATTCGGTGCAACGGTTACAGGGAATTCTCGCGGCCGAAATGTGTCAAATTCGTGAACTTTGACCCTATGAAAGTCGGGTCCTATTGGGCCTAGAGAGAAACTTTTTTTTTTAAATTGATCTACTCTTCGAGAGCAACATTTTGGCTATCTCGGATTTTTAAAATTCGCGAACGGAGTTTCTGCGGGGAATTTCCGTTCGATTTTTGGCCTATTCTTTAAACCTTCAAAAATTCGCCATAAAAAAACTATTGAAGCTAGGACCACGAAATTTGGAGGGTTTGTAGGAAAGAATAGGGAGCCCTTTCACACCAAAATTTGCGCAATTCTATCGAACCGTTTCGGAGATATTCGCGAGTTTTTGTTTTAGCATTACGGCGAAAAGGGGGGGACCCCCCCTGGTGAGGGGCGACTGCGGGGCATGGGGAGGAAGGCCGAAACCCTGTTAGGCCACGTTTCAAATTTCAAGTCGATCGGACAATTAGGGCCCGAGATATCGGGGGTCAAAGTTTGGCCCATTTCAGTCACCATTTCGGTGACCCCATCGAAATTTCGGTCCCTTGCGCCGGGGTCAAAAATTGAGCTACGAGAAAACGCTTGCGGGGGATTGTTCATGTGTCCGAATGGGAAGTGCTGTGTGAGCGGTTTGAAATTCGGTGCAACGGTTACAGGGAATTCTCGCGGCCGAAATGTGTCAAATTCGTGAACTTTGACCCTATGAAAGTCGGGTCCTATTGGGCCTAGAGAGAAACTTTTTTTTTTAAAATTGATCTACTCTTCGAGAGCAACATTTTGGCTATCTCGGATTTTTAAAATTCGCGAAGGGAGTTTCTGCGGGGAATTTCCGTTCGATTTTTGGCCTATTCTTTAAACCTTCAAAAATTCGCCATAAAAAAACTATTGAAGCTAGGACCACGAAATTTGGAGGGTTTGTAGGAAAGAATAGGGAGCCCTTTCACACCAAAATTTGCGCAATTCTATCGAACCGTTTTGGAGATATTCGCGAGTTTTTGGTTTAGCATTACGGCGAAAAGGGGGGGACCCCCCCTGGTGAGGGGCGACTGCGGGGCATGGGGAGGAAGGCCGAAACCCTGTTAGGCCACGTTTCAAATTTCAAGTCGATCGGACAATTAGGGCCCGAGATATCGGGGGTCAAAGTTTGGCCCATTTCAGTCACCATTTCGGTGACCCCATCGAAATTTCGGTCGCTTGCGCCGGGGTCAAAAATTGAGCTACGAGAAAACGCTTGCGGGGGATTGTTCATGTGTCCGAATGGGAAGTGCTGTGTGAGCGGTTTGAAATTCGGTGCAACGGTTACAGGGAATTCTCGCGGCCGAAATGTGTCAAATTCGTGAACTTTGACCCTATGAAAGTCGGGTCCTATTGGGCCTAGAGAGAAACTTTTTTTTTTAAATTGATCTACTCTTCGAGAGCAACATTTTGGCTATCTCGGATTTTTAAAATTCGCGAACGGAGTTTCTGCGGGGAATTTCCGTTCGATTTTTGGCCTATTCTTTAAACCTTCAAAAATTCGCCATAAAAAAACTATTGAAGCTAGGACCACGAAATTTGGAGGGTTTGTAGGAAAGAATAGGGAGCCCTTTCACACCAAAATTTGCGCAATTCTATCGAACCGTTTTGGAGATATTCGCGAGTTTTTGGTTTAGCATTACGGCGAAAAGGGGGGGACCCCCCCTGGTGAGGGGCGACTGCGGGGCATGGGGAGGAAGGCCGAAACCCTGTTAGGCCACGTTTCAAATTTCAAGTCGATCGGACAATTAGGGCCCGAGATATCGGGGGTCAAAGTTTGGCCCATTTCAGTCACCATTTCGGTGACCCCATCGAAATTTCGGTCGCTTGCGCCGGGGTCAAAAATTGAGCTACGAGAAAACGCTTGCGGGGGATTGTTCATGTTTCCGAATGGGAAGTGCTGTGTGAGCGGTTTGAAATTCGGTGCAACGGTTACAGGGAATTCTCGCGGCCGAAATGTGTCAAATTCGTGAACTTTGACCCTATGAAAGTCGGGTCCTATTGGGCCTAGAGAGAAACTTTTTTTTTTTAAATTGATCTACTCTTCGAGAGCAACATTTTGGCTATCTCGGATTTTTAAAATTCGCGAACGGAGTTTCTGCGGGGAATTTCCGTTCGATTTTTGGCCTATTCTTTAAACCTTCAAAAATTCGCCATAAAAAAACTATTGAAGCTAGGACCACGAAATTTGGAGGGTTTGTAGGAAAGAATAGGGAGCCCTTTCACACCAAAATTTGCGCAATTCTATCGAACCGTTTCGGAGATATTCGCGAGTTTTTGTTTTAGCATTACGGCGAAAAGGGGGGGACCCCCCCTGGTGAGGGGCGACTGCGGGGCATGGGGAGGAAGGCCGAAACCCTGTTAGGCCACGTTTCAAATTTCAAGTCGATCGGACAATTAGGGCCCGAGATATCGGGGGTCAAAGTTTGGCCCATTTCAGTCACCATTTCGGTGACCCCATCGAAATTTCGGTCCCTTGCGCCGGGGTCAAAAATTGAGCTACGAGAAAACGCTTGCGGGGGATTGTTCATGTGTCCGAATGGGAAGTGCTGTGTGAGCGGTTTGAAATTCGGTGCAACGGTTACAGGGAATTCTCGCGGCCGAAATGTGTCAAATTCGTGAACTTTGACCCTATGAAAGTCGGGTCCTATTGGGCCTAGAGAGAAACTTTTTTTTTTAAAATTGATCTACTCTTCGAGAGCAACATTTTGGCTATCTCGGATTTTTAAAATTCGCGAAGGGAGTTTCTGCGGGGAATTTCCGTTCGATTTTTGGCCTATTCTTTAAACCTTCAAAAATTCGCCATAAAAAAACTATTGAAGCTAGGACCACGAAATTTGGAGGGTTTGTAGGAAAGAATAGGGAGCCCTTTCACACCAAAATTTGCGCAATTCTATCGAACCGTTTCGGAGATATTCGCGAGTTTTTGTTTTAGCATTACGGCGAAAAGGGGGGGACCCCCCCTGGTGAGGGGCGACTGCGGGGCATGGGGAGGAAGGCCGAAACCCTGTTAGGCCACGTTTCAAATTTCAAGTCGATCGGACAATTAGGGCCCGAGATATCGGGGGTCAAAGTTTGGCCCATTTCAGTCACCATTTCGGTGACCCCATCGAAATTTCGGTCCCTTGCGCCGGGGTCAAAAATTGAGCTACGAGAAAACGCTTGCGGGGGATTGTTCATGTGTCCGAATGGGAAGTGCTGTGTGAGCGGTTTGAAATTCGGTGCAACGGTTACAGGGAATTCTCGCGGCCGAAATGTGTCAAATTCGTGAACTTTGACCCTATGAAAGTCGGGTCCTATTGGGCCTAGAGAGAAACTTTTTTTTTTTAAATTGATCTACTCTTCGAGAGCAACATTTTGGCTATCTCGGATTTTTAAAATTCGCGAAGGGAGTTTCTGCGGGGAATTTCCGTTCGATTTTTGGCCTATTCTTTAAACCTTCAAAAATTCGCCATAAAAAAACTATTGAAGCTAGGACCACGAAATTTGGAGGGTTTGTAGGAAAGAATAGGGAGCCCTTTCACACCAAAATTTGCGCAATTCTATCGAACCGTTTCGGAGATATTCGCGAGTTTTTGTTTTAGCATTACGGCGAAAAGGGGGGACCCCCCCCTGGTGAGGGGCGACTGCGGGGCATGGGGAGGAAGGCCGAAACCCTGTTAGGCCACGTTTCAAATTTCAAGTCGATCGGACAATTAGGGCCCGAGATATCGAGGGTCAAAGTTTGGCCCATTTCAGTCACCATTTCGGTGACCCCATCGAAATTTCGGTCGCTTGCGCCGGGGTCAAAATTTGAGCTACGAGAAAACGCTTGCGGGGGATTGTTCATGTGTCCGAATGGTAAGTGCTGTGTGAGCGGTTTGAAATTCGGTGCAACGGTTACAGGGAATTCTCGCGGCCGAAATGTGTCAAATTCGTGAACTTTGACCCTATGAAAGTCGGGTCCTGATGGGCCTAGAGAGAAACTTTTTTTTTTAAAATTGATCTACTCTTCGAGAGCAACATTTTGGCTATCTCGGATTTTTAAAATTCGCGAAGGGAGTTTCTGCGGGGAATTTCCGTTCGATTTTTGGCCTATTCTTTAAACCTTCAAAAATTCGCCATAAAAAAACTATTGAAGCTAGGACCACGAAATTTGGAGGGTTTGTAGGAAAGACTAGGGAGCCCTTTCACACCAAAATTTGCGCAATTCTATCGAACCGTTTCGGAGATATTCGCGAGTTTTTGTTTTAGCATTACGGCGAAAAGGGGGGGACCCCCCCTGGTGAGGGGCGACTGCGGGGCATGGGGAGGAAGGCCGAAACCCTGTTAGGCCACGTTTCAAATTTCAAGTCGATCGGACAATTAGGGCCCGAGATATCGGGGGTCAAAGTTTGGCCCATTTCAGTCACCATTTCGGTGACCCCATCGAAATTTCGGTCCCTTGCGCCGGGGTCAAAAATTGAGCTACGAGAAAACGCTTGCGGGGGATTGTTCATGTGTCCGAATGGGAAGTGCTGTGTGAGCGGTTTGAAATTCGGTGCAACGGTTACAGGGAATTCTCGCGGCCGAAATGTGTCAAATTCGTGAACTTTGACCCTATGAAAGTCGGGTCCTATTGGGCCTAGAGAGAAACTTTTTTTTTTAAAATTGATCTACTCTTCGAGAGCAACATTTTGGCTATCTCGGATTTTTAAAATTCGCGAAGGGAGTTTCTGCGGGGAATTTCCGTTCGATTTTTGGCCTATTCTTTAAACCTTCAAAAATTCGCCATAAAAAAACTATTGAAGCTAGGACCACGAAATTTGGAGGGTTTGTAGGAAAGAATAGGGAGCCCTTTCACACCAAAATTTGCGCAATTCTATCGAACCGTTTCGGAGATATTCGCGAGTTTTTGTTTTAGCATTACGGCGAAAAGGGGGGGACCCCCCCTGGTGAGGGGCGACTGCGGGGCATGGGGAGGAAGGCCGAAACCCTGTTAGGCCACGTTTCAAATTTCAAGTCGATCGGACAATTAGGGCCCGAGATATCGGGGGTCAAAGTTTGGCCCATTTCAGTCACCATTTCGGTGACCCCATCGAAATTTCGGTCCCTTGCGCCGGGGTCAAAAATTGAGCTACGAGAAAACGCTTGCGGGGGATTGTTCATGTGTCCGAATGGGAAGTGCTGTGTGAGCGGTTTGAAATTCGGTGCAACGGTTACAGGGAATTCTCGCGGCCGAAATGTGTCAAATTCGTGAACTTTGACCCTATGAAAGTCGGGTCCTATTGGGCCTAGAGAGAAACTTTTTTTTTTTAAATTGATCTACTCTTCGAGAGCAACATTTTGGCTATCTCGGATTTTTAAAATTCGCGAAGGGAGTTTCTGCGGGGAATTTCCGTTCGATTTTTGGCCTATTCTTTAAACCTTCAAAAATTCGCCATAAAAAAACTATTGAAGCTAGGACCACGAAATTTGGAGGGTTTGTAGGAAAGAATAGGGAGCCCTTTCACACCAAAATTTGCGCAATTCTATCGAACCGTTTCGGAGATATTCGCGAGTTTTTGTTTTAGCATTACGGCGAAAAGGGGGGACCCCCCCCTGGTGAGGGGCGACTGCGGGGCATGGGGAGGAAGGCCGAAACCCTGTTAGGCCACGTTTCAAATTTCAAGTCGATCGGACAATTAGGGCCCGAGATATCGAGGGTCAAAGTTTGGCCCATTTCAGTCACCATTTCGGTGACCCCATCGAAATTTCGGTCGCTTGCGCCGGGGTCAAAATTTGAGCTACGAGAAAACGCTTGCGGGGGATTGTTCATGTGTCCGAATGGTAAGTGCTGTGTGAGCGGTTTGAAATTCGGTGCAACGGTTACAGGGAATTCTCGCGGCCGAAATGTGTCAAATTCGTGAACTTTGACCCTATGAAAGTCGGGTCCTGATGGGCCTAGAGAGAAACTTTTTTTTTTAAAATTGATCTACTCTTCGAGAGCAACATTTTGGCTATCTCGGATTTTTAAAATTCGCGAAGGGAGTTTCTGCGGGGAATTTCCGTTCGATTTTTGGCCTATTCTTTAAACCTTCAAAAATTCGCCATAAAAAAACTATTGAAGCTAGGACCACGAAATTTGGAGGGTTTGTAGGAAAGACTAGGGAGCCCTTTCACACCAAAATTTGCGCAATTCTATCGAACCGTTTCGGAGATATTCGCGAGTTTTTGTTTTAGCATTACGGCGAAAAGGGGGGGACCCCCCCTGGTGAGGGGCGACTGCGGGGCATGGGGAGGAAGGCCGAAACCCTGTTAGGCCACGTTTCAAATTTCAAGTCGATCGGACAATTAGGGCCCGAGATATCGGGGGTCAAAGTTTGGCCCATTTCAGTCACCATTTCGGTGACCCCATCGAAATTTCGGTCGCTTGCGCCGGGGTCAAAAATTGAGCTACGAGAAAACGCTTGCGGGGGATTGTTCATGTGTCCGAATGGGAAGTGCTGTGTGAGCGGTTTGAAATTCGGTGCAACGGTTACAGGGAATTCTCGCGGCCGAAATGTGTCAAATTCGTGAACTTTGACCCTATGAAAGTCGGGTCCTATTGGGCCTAGAGAGAAACTTTTTTTTTTAAATTGATCTACTCTTCGAGAGCAACATTTTGGCTATCTCGGATTTTTAAAATTCGCGAACGGAGTTTCTGCGGGGAATTTCCGTTCGATTTTTGGCCTATTCTTTAAACCTTCAAAAATTCGCCATAAAAAAACTATTGAAGCTAGGACCACGAAATTTGGAGGGTTTGTAGGAAAGAATAGGGAGCCCTTTCACACCAAAATTTGCGCAATTCTATCGAACCGTTTCGGAGATATTCGCGAGTTTTTGTTTTAGCATTACGGCGAAAAGGGGGGGACCCCCCCTGGTGAGGGGCGACTGCGGGGCATGGGGAGGAAGGCCGAAACCCTGTTAGGCCACGTTTCAAATTTCAAGTCGATCGGACAATTAGGGCCCGAGATATCGGGGGTCAAAGTTTGGCCCATTTCAGTCACCATTTCGGTGACCCCATCGAAATTTCGGTCGCTTGCGCCGGGGTCAAAAATTGAGCTACGAGAAAACGCTTGCGGGGGATTGTTCATGTGTCCGAATGGGAAGTGCTGTGTGAGCGGTTTGAAATTCGGTGCAACGGTTACAGGGAATTCTCGCGGCCGAAATGTGTCAAATTCGTGAACTTTGACCCTATGAAAGTCGGGTCCTATTGGGCCTAGAGAGAAACTTTTTTTTTTAAATTGATCTACTCTTCGAGAGCAACATTTTGGCTATCTCGGATTTTTAAAATTCGCGAACGGAGTTTCTGCGGGGAATTTCCGTTCGATTTTTGGCCTATTCTTTAAACCTTCAAAAATTCGCCATAAAAAAACTATTGAAGCTAGGACCACGAAATTTGGAGGGTTTGTAGGAAAGAATAGGGAGCCCTTTCACACCAAAATTTGCGCAATTCTATCGAACCGTTTCGGAGATATTCGCGAGTTTCTGTTTTAGCATTACGTCGAAAAGGGGGGGACCCCCCCTGGTGAGGGGCGACTGCGGGGCATGGGGAGGAAGGCCGAAACCCTGTTAGGCCACGTTTCAAATTTCAAGTCGATCGGACAATTAGGGCCCGAGATATCGAGGGTCAAAGTTTGGCCCATTTCAGTCACCATTTCGGTGACCCCATCGAAATTTCGGTCGCTTGCGCCGGGGTCAAAAATTGAGCTACGAGAAAACGCTTGCGGGGGATTGTTCATGTGTCCGAATGGTAAGTGCTGTGTGAGTGGTTTGAAATTCGGTGCAACGGTTACAGGGAATTCTCGCGGCCGAAATGTGTCAAATTCGTGAACTTTGACCCTATGAAAGTCGGGTCCTGATGGGCCTAGAGAGAAACTTTTTTTTTTAAAATTGATCTACTCTTCGAGAGCAACATTTTGGCTATCTCGGATTTTTAAAATTCGCGAAGGGAGTTTCTGCGGGGAATTTCCGTTCGATTTTTGGCCTATTCTTTAAACCTTCAAAAATTCGCCATAAAAAAACTATTGAAGCTAGGACCACGAAATTTGGAGGGTTTGTAGGAAAGACTAGGGAGCCCTTTCACACCAAAATTTGCGCAATTCTATCGAACCGTTTCGGAGATATTCGCGAGTTTTTGTTTTAGCATTACGGCGAAAAGGGGGGGACCCCCCCTGGTGAGGGGCGACTGCGGGGCATGGGGAGGAAGGCCGAAACCCTGTTAGGTCACGTTTCAAATTTCAAGTCGATCGGACAATTAGGGCCCGAGATATCGGGGGTCAAAGTTTGGCCCATTTCCGTGACCCTTTCCGTGACCCCATCGAAATTTCGGTCGCTTGCGCCGGCGTCAACGGAAATGGTGACTGAAATGGGCCAAAATTTGACCCCCCATATCTCGGGCCCTAATTGTACGATCGACTTGAAATTTGAAACGTGGCCTAACAGGGTTTCGGCCTTCCTCCCCATGCCCCGCAGTCGCCCCTCACCAGGGGGGGTCCCCCCCTTTTCGCCGTAATGCTAAAACAAAAACTCGCGAATATCTCCGAAACGGTTCGATAGAATTGCGCAAATTTTGGTGTGAAAGGGCTCCCTATTCTTTCCTACAAACCCTCCAAATTTCGTGGTCCTAGCTTCAATAGTTTTTTTATGGCGAATTTTTGAAGGTTTAAAGAATAGGCCAAAAATCGAACGGAAATTCCCCGCAGAAACTCCCTTCGCGAATTTTAAAAATCCGAGATAGCCAAAATGTTGCTCTCGAAGAGTAGATCAATTTAAAAAAAAAAGTTTCTCTCTAGGCCCAATAGGACCCGACTTTCATAGGGTCAAAGTTCACGAATTTGACACATTTCGGCCGCGAGAATTCCCTGTAACCGTTGCACCGAATTTCAAACCGCTCACACAGCACTTCCCATTCGGACACATGAACAATCCCCCGCAAGCGTTTTCTCGTAGCTCAATTTTTGACCCCGGCGCAAGGGACCGAAATTTCGATGGGGTCACCGAAATGGTGACTGAAATGGGCCAAACTTTCACACCCGATATCTCGGGCCCTAATTGTCCGATCGACTTGAAATTTGAAACGTGGCCTAACAGGGTTTCGGCCTTCCTCCCCATGCCCCGCAGTCGCCCCTCACCAGGGGGGGTCCCCCCCTTTTCGCCGTAATGCTAAAACAAAAACTCGCGAATATCTCCGAAACGGTTCGATAGAATTGCGCAAATTTTGGTGTGAAAGGGCTCCCTATTCTTTCCTACAAACCCTCCAAATTTCGTGGTCCTAGCTTCAATAGTTTTTTTATGGCGAATTTTTGAAGGTTTAAAGAATAGGCCAAAAATCGAACGGAAATTCCCCGCAGAAACTCCCTTCGCGAATTTTAAAAATCCGAGATAGCCAAAATGTTGCTCTCGAAGAGTAGATCAATTTAAAAAAAAAAGTTTCTCTCTAGGCCCAATAGGACCCGACTTTCATAGGGTCAAAGTTCACGAATTTGACACATTTCGGCCGCGAGAATTCCCTGTAACCGTTGCACCGAATTTCAAACCGCTCACACAGCACTTCCCATTCGGACACATGAACAATCCCCCGCAAGCGTTTTCTCGTAGCTCAATTTTTGACCCCGGCGCAAGCGACCGAAATTTCGATGGGGTCACGGAAATGGTGACTGAAATGGGCCAAACTTTGACCCCCGATATCTCGGGCCCTAATTGTCCGATCGACTTGAAATTTGAAACGTGGCCTAACAGGGTTTCGGCCTTCCTCCCCATGCCCCGCAGTCGCCCCTCACCAGGGGGGGTCCCCCCCTTTTCGCCGTAATGCTAAAACAAAAACTCGCAAATATCTCCGAAACGGTTCGATAGAATTGCGCAAATTTTGGTGTGAAAGGGCTCCCTATTCTTTCCTACAAACCCTCCAAATTTCGTGGTCCTAGCTTCAATAGTTTTTTTATGGCGAATTTTTGAAGGTTTAAAGAATAGGCCAAAAATCGAACGGAAATTCCCCGCAGAAACTCCCTTCGCGAATTTTAAAAATCCGAGATAGCCAAAATGTTGCTCTCGAAGAGTAGATCAATTTTAAAAAAAAAAGTTTCTCTCTAGGCCCAATAGGACCCGACTTTCATAGGGTCAAAGTTCACGAATTTGACACATTTCGGCCGCGAGAATTCCCTGTAACCGTTGCACCGAATTTCAAACCGCTCACACAGCACTTCCCATTCGGACACATGAACAATCCCCCGCAAGCGTTTTCTCGTAGCTCAATTTTTGACCCCGGCGCAAGGGACCGAAATTTCGATGGGGTCACCGAAATGGTGACTGAAATGGGCCAAACTTTGACCCCCGATATCTCGGGCCCTAATTGTCCGATCGACTTGAAATTTGAAACGTGGCCTAACAGGGTATCGGCCTTCCTCCCCATGCCCCGCAGTCGCCCCTCACCAGGGGGGGTCCCCCCCTTTTCGCCGTAATGCTAAAACAAAAACTCGCGAATATCTCCGAAACGGTTCGATAGAATTGCGCAAATTTTGGTGTGAAAGGGCTCCCTATTCTTTCCTACAAACCCTCCAAATTTCGTGGTCCTAGCTTCAATAGTTTTTTTATGGCGAATTTTTGAAGGTTTAAAGAATAGGCCAAAAATCGAACGGAAATTCCCCGCAGAAACTCCCTTCGCGAATTTTAAAAATCCGAGATAGCCAAAATGTTGCTCTCGAAGAGTAGATCAATTTTAAAAAAAAAAGTTTCTCTCTAGGCCCAATAGGACCCGACTTTCATAGGGTCAAAGTTCACGAATTTGACACATTTCGGCCGCGAGAATTCCCTGTAACCGTTGCACCGAATTTCAAACCGCTCACACAGCACTTCCCATTCGGACACATGAACAATCCCCCGCAAGCGTTTTCTCGTAGCTCAATTTTTGACCCCGGCGCAAGGGACCGAAATTTCGATGGGGTCACCGAAATGGTGACTGAAATGGGCCAAACTTTGACCCCCGATATCTCGGGCCCTAATTGTCCGATCGACTTGAAATTTGAAACGTGGCCTAACAGGGTTTCGGCCTTCCTCCCCATGCCCCGCAGTCGCCCCTCACCAGGGGGGGTCCCCCCCTTTTCGCCGTAATGCTAAAACAAAAACTCGCGAATATCTCCGAAACGGTTCGATAGAATTGCGCAAATTTTGGTGTGAAAGGGCTCCCTATTCTTTCCTACAAACCCTCCAAATTTCGTGGTCCTAGCTTCAATAGTTTTTTTATGGCGAATTTTTGAAGGTTTAAAGAATAGGCCAAAAATCGAACGGAAATTCCCCGCAGAAACTCCGTTCGCGAATTTTAAAAATCCGAGATAGCCAAAATGTTGCTCTCGAAGAGTAGATCAATTTAAAAAAAAAAAGTTTCTCTCTAGGCCCAATAGGACCCGACTTTCATAGGGTCAAAGTTCACGAATTTGACACATTTCGGCCGCGAGAATTCCCTGTAACCGTTGCTCCGAATTTAAAACCGCTCACACAGTACCTCCCATTTATGGACCTAATTAAACCTACAAAGGCATTTCCTCCCAACTCAATTTTTGCGACTTCATGGTCCGACCCTATATTCAATGTTAAGTGTATGGGAGCAAACCGTTTAAATAAAGATATCGGCTTGAAACTTTATCAGCGTCTTTAGTCCCCGGAATGCATTCGATTGCAGCAAGAGGATTCAAAATCGCTTCATTAGTTCTCTTCGTATAACGTTAAATGTGCGAAATCGTCGTTTCTCGGTGAGAAAACGCGTTTTCGCATATGCTTTCGAATTTTAAGGGAACGGCTGCACGGATTTTGAAACCGCTTTCACAGAACCTCGCATTTAGGGGACTGAACAAGCCTATAAAAGCATTTCCTCCTATCTCAATTTTTGCGACTTCATGGTACGACCCTATATTCAATGTTAAGTGTATGGGAGCAAACCGTTTAAATAAAGATATCGGCCTGAAACTTTATCAGGGTCTTTAGTCCCCGGAATGCATTCGATTGCAGCAAGAGGATTCAAAATCGCTTCATTAGTTCTCTTCGTATAACGTTAAATGTGCGAAATCGTCGTTTCTCCGCGAGAAAACGCGTTTTCGCATATGCTTTCGAATTTTAAGGGAACGGCTGCACGGATTTTGAAACCGCTTTCACAGAACCTCGCATTTAGGGGACTGAACATGCCTATAAACGCATTTCCTCCTATCTCAATTTTTGCGACTTCATGGTTCGACCCTATATTCAATGTTAAGTGTATGGGAGCGAACCGTTTAAATAAAGATATCGGCCTGAAACTTTATCAGCGTCTTTAGTCCCCGGAATGCATTCGATTGCAGCAAGAGCATTCAAAATCGCTTCATTAGTTCTCTTCGTATAACGTTAAATGTGCGAAATCGTCGTTTCTCGGCGAGAAAACGCGTTTTCGCATATGCTTTCGAATTTTAAGGGAACGGCTGCACGGATTTTGAAACCGCTTTCACAGAACCTCGCATTTAGGGGACTGAACAAGCCTATAAAAGCATTTCCTCCTATCTCAATTTTTGCGACTTCATGGTACGACCCTATATTCAATGTTAAGTGTATGGGAGCAAACCGTTTAAATAAAGATATCGGCCTGAAACTTTATCAGGGTCTTTAGTCCCCGGAATGCATTCGATTGCAGCAAGAGGATTCAAAATCGCTTCATTAGTTCTCTTCGTATAACGTTAAATGTGCGAAATCGTCGTTTCTCCGCGAGAAAACGCGTTTTCGCATATGCTTTCGAATTTTAAGGGAACGGCTGCACGGATTTTGAAACCGCTTTCACAGAACCTCGCATTTAGGGGACTGAACATGCCTATAAACGCATTTCCTCCTATCTCAATTTTTGCGACTTCATGGTTCGACCCTATATTCAATGTTAAGTGTATGGGAGCGAACCGTTTAAATAAAGATATCGGCCTGAAACTTTATCAGCGTCTTTAGTCCCCGGAATGCATTCGATTGCAGCAAGAGCATTCAAAATCGCTTCATTAGTTCTCTTCGTATAACGTTAAATGTGCGAAATCGTCGTTTCTCCGCGAGAAAACGCGTTTTCGCATATGCTTTCGAATTTTAAGGGAACGGCTGCACGGATTTTGAAACCGCTTTCACAGAACCTCGCATTTAGGGGACTGAACAAGCCTATAAAAGCATTTCCTCCTATCTCAATTTTTGCGACTTCATGGTACGACCCTATATTCAATGTTAAGTGTATGGGAGCAAACCGTTTAAATAAAGATATCGGCCTGAAACTTTATCAGCGTCTTTAGTCCCCGGAATGCATTCGATTGCAGCAAGAGCATTCAAAATCGCTTCATTAGTTCTCTTCGTATAACGTTAAATGTGCGAAATCGTCGTTTCTCGGCGAGAAAACGCGTTTTCGCATATGCTTTCGAATTTTAAGGGAACGGCTGCACGGATTTTGAAACCGCTTTCACAGAACCTCGCATTTAGGGGACTGAACAAGCCTATAAAAGCATTTCCTCCTATCTCAATTTTTGCGACTTCATGGTACGACCCTATATTCAATGTTAAGTGTATGGGAGCAAACCGTTTAAATAAAGATATCGGCCTGAAACTTTATCAGCGTCTTTAGTCCCCGGAATGCATTCGATTGCAGCAAGAGGATTCAAAATCGCTTCATTAGTTCTCTTCGTATAACGTTAAATGTGCGAAATCGTCGTTTCTCGGGGAGAAAACGCGTTTTCGCATATGCTTTCGAATTGTAAGGGAACGGCTGCACGGATTTTGAAACCGCTTTCACAGAACCTCGCATTTAGGGGACTGAACATGCCTATAAACGCATTTCCTCCTATCTCAATTTTTGCGACTTCATGGTTCGACCCTATATTCAATGTTAAGTGTATGGGAGCAAACCGTTTAAATAAAGATATCGGCCTGAAACTTTATCAGCGTCTTTAGTCCCCGGAATGCATTCGATTGCAGCAAGAGGATTCAAAATCGCTTCATTAGTTCCCTTCGTATAACGTTAAATGTGCGAAATCGTCGTTTCTCCGCGAGATAACGCGTTTTCGCATATGCTTTCGAATTTTAAGGGAACGGCTGCACGGATTTTGAAACCGCTTTCACAGAACCTCGCATTTAGGGGACTGAACATGCCTATAAACGCATTTCCTCCTATCTCAATTTTTGCGACTTAATGGTTCGACCCTATATTCAATGTTAAGTGTATGGGAGCAAACCGTTTAAATGAAGATATCGGTCTGAATCTTTATCAGCGTCTTTAGTCCCCGGAATGCATTCGATTGCAGCAAGAGGATTCAAAATCGCTTCATAATTTCTCTTGGTGTAACGTCAAATTTGCGAGAAACGCCGGACGGAATTTCAAACCGCTTACGTTGTACCTCGCATTTAGGGGTCTGATGAAGGCTATTAAAGCATTTCCTCCTATCTCAATTTTTGCGACCTGGGGTCATTGACCGCACTTCCAATGCATAGTTAATGGGAGCTTCAATAGTAACGGTAGCGGAGCAAAAATTCGATGTTCATGTGTCAAATTTCGAAACTTTGACCCTATCAAATTCGGGTCCTATTGGGCCTGGAGAGAAACTTTTTTTTTTAAAATTGATCTACTCTTCGAGAGCAACATTTTGGCTATCTCGGATTTTTAAAATTCGCGAAGGGAGTTTCTGCGGGGAATTTCCGTTCGATTTTTGGCCTATTCTTTAAACCTTCAAAAATTCGCCATAAAAAAACTATTGAAGCTAGGACCACGAAATTTGGAGGGTTTGTAGGAAAGAATAGGGAGCCCTTTCACACCAAAATTTGCGCAATTCTATCGAACCGTTTCGGAGATATTCGCGAGTTTTTGTTTTAGCATTACGGCGAAAAGGGGGGGACCCCCCCTGGTGAGGGGCGACTGCGGGGCATGGGGAGGAAGGCCGAAACCCTGTTAGGCCACGTTTCAAATTTCAAGTCGATCGGACAATTAGGGCCCGAGATATCGGGGGTCAAAGTTTGGCCCATTTCAGTCACCATTTCGGTGACCCCATCGAAATTTCGGTCCCTTGCGCCGGGGTCAAAAATTGAGCTACGAGAAAACGCTTGCGGGGGATTGTTCATGTGTCCGAATGGGAAGTGCTGTGTGAGCGGTTTGAAATTCGGTGCAACGGTTACAGGGAATTCTCGCGGCCGAAATGTGTCAAATTCGTGAACTTTGACCCTATGAAAGTCGGGTCCTATTGGGCCTAGAGAGAAACTTTTTTTTTTAAAATTGATCTACTCTTCGAGAGCAACATTTTGGCTATCTCGGATTTTTAAAATTCGCGAACGGAGTTTCTGCGGGGAATTTCCGTTCGATTTTTGGCCTATTCTTTAAACCTTCAAAAATTCGCCATAAAAAAACTATTGAAGCTAGGACCACGAAATTTGGAGGGTTTGTAGGAAAGAATAGGGAGCCCTTTCACACCAAAATTTGCGCAATTCTATCGAACCGTTTTGGAGATATTCGCGAGTTTTTGGTTTAGCATTACGGCGAAAAGGGGGGGACCCCCCCTGGTGAGGGGCGACTGCGGGGCATGGGGAGGAAGGCCGAAACCCTGTTAGGCCACGTTTCAAATTTCAAGTCGATCGGACAATTAGGGCCCGAGATATCGGGGGTCAAAGTTTGGCCCATTTCAGTCACCATTTCGGTGACCCCATCGAAATTTCGGTCGCTTGCGCCGGGGTCAAAAATTGAGCTACGAGAAAACGCTTGCGGGGGATTGTTCATGTGTCCGAATGGGAAGTGCTGTGTGAGCGGTTTGAAATTCGGTGCAACGGTTACAGGGAATTCTCGCGGCCGAAATGTGTCAAATTCGTGAACTTTGACCCTATGAAAGTCGGGTCCTATTGGGCCTAGAGAGAAACTTTTTTTTTTAAATTGATCTACTCTTCGAGAGCAACATTTTGGCTATCTCGGATTTTTAAAATTCGCGAACGGAGTTTCTGCGGGGAATTTCCGTTCGATTTTTGGCCTATTCTTTAAACCTTCAAAAATTCGCCATAAAAAAACTATTGAAGCTAGGACCACGAAATTTGGAGGGTTTGTAGGAAAGAATAGGGAGCCCTTTCACACCAAAATTTGCGCAATTCTATCGAACCGTTTCGGAGATATTCGCGAGTTTTTGTTTTAGCATTACGGCGAAAAGGGGGGGACCCCCCCTGGTGAGGGGCGACTGCGGGGCATGGGGAGGAAGGCCGAAACCCTGTTAGGCCACGTTTCAAATTTCAAGTCGATCGGACAATTAGGGCCCGAGATATCGGGGGTCAAAGTTTGGCCCATTTCAGTCACCATTTCGGTGACCCCATCGAAATTTCGGTCCCTTGCGCCGGGGTCAAAAATTGAGCTACGAGAAAACGCTTGCGGGGGATTGTTCATGTGTCCGAATGGGAAGTGCTGTGTGAGCGGTTTGAAATTCGGTGCAACGGTTACAGGGAATTCTCGCGGCCGAAATGTGTCAAATTCGTGAACTTTGACCCTATGAAAGTCGGGTCCTATTGGGCCTAGAGAGAAACTTTTTTTTTTAAAATTGATCTACTCTTCGAGAGCAACATTTTGGCTATCTCGGATTTTTAAAATTCGCGAACGGAGTTTCTGCGGGGAATTTCCGTTCGATTTTTGGCCTATTCTTTAAACCTTCAAAAATTCGCCATAAAAAAACTATTGAAGCTAGGACCACGAAATTTGGAGGGTTTGTAGGAAAGAATAGGGAGCCCTTTCACACCAAAATTTGCGCAATTCTATCGAACCGTTTTGGAGATATTCGCGAGTTTTTGGTTTAGCATTACGGCGAAAAGGGGGGGACCCCCCCTGGTGAGGGGCGACTGCGGGGCATGGGGAGGAAGGCCGAAACCCTGTTAGGCCACGTTTCAAATTTCAAGTCGATCGGACAATTAGGGCCCGAGATATCGGGGGTCAAAGTTTGGCCCATTTCAGTCACCATTTCGGTGACCCCATCGAAATTTCGGTCGCTTGCGCCGGGGTCAAAAATTGAGCTACGAGAAAACGCTTGCGGGGGATTGTTCATGTGTCCGAATGGGAAGTGCTGTGTGAGCGGTTTGAAATTCGGTGCAACGGTTACAGGGAATTCTCGCGGCCGAAATGTGTCAAATTCGTGAACTTTGACCCTATGAAAGTCGGGTCCTATTGGGCCTAGAGAGAAACTTTTTTTTTTAAATTGATCTACTCTTCGAGAGCAACATTTTGGCTATCTCGGATTTTTAAAATTCGCGAACGGAGTTTCTGCGGGGAATTTCCGTTCGATTTTTGGCCTATTCTTTAAACCTTCAAAAATTCGCCATAAAAAAACTATTGAAGCTAGGACCACGAAATTTGGAGGGTTTGTAGGAAAGAATAGGGAGCCCTTTCACACCAAAATTTGCGCAATTCTATCGAACCGTTTCGGAGATATTCGCGAGTTTTTGTTTTAGCATTACGGCGAAAAGGGGGGGACCCCCCCTGGTGAGGGGCGACTGCGGGGCATGGGGAGGAAGGCCGAAACCCTGTTAGGCCACGTTTCAAATTTCAAGTCGATCGGACAATTAGGGCCCGAGATATCGGGGGTCAAAGTTTGGCCCATTTCAGTCACCATTTCGGTGACCCCATCGAAATTTCGGTCCCTTGCGCCGGGGTCAAAAATTGAGCTACGAGAAAACGCTTGCGGGGGATTGTTCATGTGTCCGAATGGGAAGTGCTGTGTGAGCGGTTTGAAATTCGGTGCAACGGTTACAGGGAATTCTCGCGGCCGAAATGTGTCAAATTCGTGAACTTTGACCCTATGAAAGTCGGGTCCTATTGGGCCTAGAGAGAAACTTTTTTTTTTAAAATTGATCTACTCTTCGAGAGCAACATTTTGGCTATCTCGGATTTTTAAAATTCGCGAAGGGAGTTTCTGCGGGGAATTTCCGTTCGATTTTTAGCCTATTCTTTAAACCTTCAAAAATTCGCCATAAAAAAACTATTGAAGCTAGGACCACGAAATTTGGAGGGTTTGTAGGAAAGAATAGGGAGCCCTTTCACACCAAAATTTGCGCAATTCTATCGAACCGTTTTGGAGATATTCGCGAGTTTTTGGTTTAGCATTACGGCGAAAAGGGGGGGACCCCCCCTGGTGAGGGGCGACTGCGGGGCATGGGGAGGAAGGCCGAAACCCTGTTAGGCCACGTTTCAAATTTCAAGTCGATCGGACAATTAGGGCCCGAGATATCGGGGGTCAAAGTTTGGCCCATTTCAGTCACCATTTCGGTGACCCCATCGAAATTTCGGTCGCTTGCGCCGGGGTCAAAAATTGAGCTACGAGAAAACGCTTGCGGGGGATTGTTCATGTGTCCGAATGGGAAGTGCTGTGTGAGCGGTTTGAAATTCGGTGCAACGGTTACAGGGAATTCTCGCGGCCGAAATGTGTCAAATTCGTGAACTTTGACCCTATGAAAGTCGGGTCCTATTGGGCCTAGAGAGAAACTTTTTTTTTTAAATTGATCTACTCTTCGAGAGCAACATTTTGGCTATCTCGGATTTTTAAAATTCGCGAACGGAGTTTCTGCGGGGAATTTCCGTTCGATTTTTGGCCTATTCTTTAAACCTTCAAAAATTCGCCATAAAAAAACTATTGAAGCTAGGACCACGAAATTTGGAGGGTTTGTAGGAAAGAATAGGGAGCCCTTTCACACCAAAATTTGCGCAATTCTATCGAACCGTTTTGGAGATATTCGCGAGTTTTTGGTTTAGCATTACGGCGAAAAGGGGGGGACCCCCCCTGGTGAGGGGCGACTGCGGGGCATGGGGAGGAAGGCCGAAACCCTGTTAGGCCACGTTTCAAATTTCAAGTCGATCGGACAATTAGGGCCCGAGATATCGGGGGTCAAAGTTTGGCCCATTTCAGTCACCATTTCGGTGACCCCATCGAAATTTCGGTCGCTTGCGCCGGGGTCAAAAATTGAGCTACGAGAAAACGCTTGCGGGGGATTGTTCATGTTTCCGAATGGGAAGTGCTGTGTGAGCGGTTTGAAATTCGGTGCAACGGTTACAGGGAATTCTCGCGGCCGAAATGTGTCAAATTCGTGAACTTTGACCCTATGAAAGTCGGGTCCTATTGGGCCTAGAGAGAAACTTTTTTTTTTTAAATTGATCTACTCTTCGAGAGCAACATTTTGGCTATCTCGGATTTTTAAAATTCGCGAACGGAGTTTCTGCGGGGAATTTCCGTTCGATTTTTGGCCTATTCTTTAAACCTTCAAAAATTCGCCATAAAAAAACTATTGAAGCTAGGACCACGAAATTTGGAGGGTTTGTAGGAAAGAATAGGGAGCCCTTTCACACCAAAATTTGCGCAATTCTATCGAACCGTTTCGGAGATATTCGCGAGTTTTTGTTTTAGCATTACGGCGAAAAGGGGGGGACCCCCCCTGGTGAGGGGCGACTGCGGGGCATGGGGAGGAAGGCCGAAACCCTGTTAGGCCACGTTTCAAATTTCAAGTCGATCGGACAATTAGGGCCCGAGATATCGGGGGTCAAAGTTTGGCCCATTTCAGTCACCATTTCGGTGACCCCATCGAAATTTCGGTCCCTTGCGCCGGGGTCAAAAATTGAGCTACGAGAAAACGCTTGCGGGGGATTGTTCATGTGTCCGAATGGGAAGTGCTGTGTGAGCGGTTTGAAATTCGGTGCAACGGTTACAGGGAATTCTCGCGGCCGAAATGTGTCAAATTCGTGAACTTTGACCCTATGAAAGTCGGGTCCTATTGGGCCTAGAGAGAAACTTTTTTTTTTAAAATTGATCTACTCTTCGAGAGCAACATTTTGGCTATCTCGGATTTTTAAAATTCGCGAAGGGAGTTTCTGCGGGGAATTTCCGTTCGATTTTTGGCCTATTCTTTAAACCTTCAAAAATTCGCCATAAAAAAACTATTGAAGCTAGGACCACGAAATTTGGAGGGTTTGTAGGAAAGAATAGGGAGCCCTTTCACACCAAAATTTGCGCAATTCTATCGAACCGTTTCGGAGATATTCGCGAGTTTTTGTTTTAGCATTACGGCGAAAAGGGGGGGACCCCCCCTGGTGAGGGGCGACTGCGGGGCATGGGGAGGAAGGCCGAAACCCTGTTAGGCCACGTTTCAAATTTCAAGTCGATCGGACAATTAGGGCCCGAGATATCGGGGGTCAAAGTTTGGCCCATTTCAGTCACCATTTCGGTGACCCCATCGAAATTTCGGTCCCTTGCGCCGGGGTCAAAAATTGAGCTACGAGAAAACGCTTGCGGGGGATTGTTCATGTGTCCGAATGGGAAGTGCTGTGTGAGCGGTTTGAAATTCGGTGCAACGGTTACAGGGAATTCTCGCGGCCGAAATGTGTCAAATTCGTGAACTTTGACCCTATGAAAGTCGGGTCCTATTGGGCCTAGAGAGAAACTTTTTTTTTTTAAATTGATCTACTCTTCGAGAGCAACATTTTGGCTATCTCGGATTTTTAAAATTCGCGAAGGGAGTTTCTGCGGGGAATTTCCGTTCGATTTTTGGCCTATTCTTTAAACCTTCAAAAATTCGCCATAAAAAAACTATTGAAGCTAGGACCACGAAATTTGGAGGGTTTGTAGGAAAGAATAGGGAGCCCTTTCACACCAAAATTTGCGCAATTCTATCGAACCGTTTCGGAGATATTCGCGAGTTTTTGTTTTAGCATTACGGCGAAAAGGGGGGACCCCCCCCTGGTGAGGGGCGACTGCGGGGCATGGGGAGGAAGGCCGAAACCCTGTTAGGCCACGTTTCAAATTTCAAGTCGATCGGACAATTAGGGCCCGAGATATCGAGGGTCAAAGTTTGGCCCATTTCAGTCACCATTTCGGTGACCCCATCGAAATTTCGGTCGCTTGCGCCGGGGTCAAAATTTGAGCTACGAGAAAACGCTTGCGGGGGATTGTTCATGTGTCCGAATGGTAAGTGCTGTGTGAGCGGTTTGAAATTCGGTGCAACGGTTACAGGGAATTCTCGCGGCCGAAATGTGTCAAATTCGTGAACTTTGACCCTATGAAAGTCGGGTCCTGATGGGCCTAGAGAGAAACTTTTTTTTTTAAAATTGATCTACTCTTCGAGAGCAACATTTTGGCTATCTCGGATTTTTAAAATTCGCGAAGGGAGTTTCTGCGGGGAATTTCCGTTCGATTTTTGGCCTATTCTTTAAACCTTCAAAAATTCGCCATAAAAAAACTATTGAAGCTAGGACCACGAAATTTGGAGGGTTTGTAGGAAAGACTAGGGAGCCCTTTCACACCAAAATTTGCGCAATTCTATCGAACCGTTTCGGAGATATTCGCGAGTTTTTGTTTTAGCATTACGGCGAAAAGGGGGGGACCCCCCCTGGTGAGGGGCGACTGCGGGGCATGGGGAGGAAGGCCGAAACCCTGTTAGGCCACGTTTCAAATTTCAAGTCGATCGGACAATTAGGGCCCGAGATATCGGGGGTCAAAGTTTGGCCCATTTCAGTCACCATTTCGGTGACCCCATCGAAATTTCGGTCGCTTGCGCCGGGGTCAAAAATTGAGCTACGAGAAAACGCTTGCGGGGGATTGTTCATGTGTCCGAATGGGAAGTGCTGTGTGAGCGGTTTGAAATTCGGTGCAACGGTTACAGGGAATTCTCGCGGCCGAAATGTGTCAAATTCGTGAACTTTGACCCTATGAAAGTCGGGTCCTATTGGGCCTAGAGAGAAACTTTTTTTTTTAAATTGATCTACTCTTCGAGAGCAACATTTTGGCTATCTCGGATTTTTAAAATTCGCGAACGGAGTTTCTGCGGGGAATTTCCGTTCGATTTTTGGCCTATTCTTTAAACCTTCAAAAATTCGCCATAAAAAAACTATTGAAGCTAGGACCACGAAATTTGGAGGGTTTGTAGGAAAGAATAGGGAGCCCTTTCACACCAAAATTTGCGCAATTCTATCGAACCGTTTCGGAGATATTCGCGAGTTTTTGTTTTAGCATTACGGCGAAAAGGGGGGGACCCCCCCTGGTGAGGGGCGACTGCGGGGCATGGGGAGGAAGGCCGAAACCCTGTTAGGCCACGTTTCAAATTTCAAGTCGATCGGACAATTAGGGCCCGAGATATCGGGGGTCAAAGTTTGGCCCATTTCAGTCACCATTTCGGTGACCCCATCGAAATTTCGGTCGCTTGCGCCGGGGTCAAAAATTGAGCTACGAGAAAACGCTTGCGGGGGATTGTTCATGTGTCCGAATGGGAAGTGCTGTGTGAGCGGTTTGAAATTCGGTGCAACGGTTACAGGGAATTCTCGCGGCCGAAATGTGTCAAATTCGTGAACTTTGACCCTATGAAAGTCGGGTCCTATTGGGCCTAGAGAGAAACTTTTTTTTTTAAATTGATCTACTCTTCGAGAGCAACATTTTGGCTATCTCGGATTTTTAAAATTCGCGAACGGAGTTTCTGCGGGGAATTTCCGTTCGATTTTTGGCCTATTCTTTAAACCTTCAAAAATTCGCCATAAAAAAACTATTGAAGCTAGGACCACGAAATTTGGAGGGTTTGTAGGAAAGAATAGGGAGCCCTTTCACACCAAAATTTGCGCAATTCTATCGAACCGTTTCGGAGATATTCGCGAGTTTCTGTTTTAGCATTACGTCGAAAAGGGGGGGACCCCCCCTGGTGAGGGGCGACTGCGGGGCATGGGGAGGAAGGCCGAAACCCTGTTAGGCCACGTTTCAAATTTCAAGTCGATCGGACAATTAGGGCCCGAGATATCGAGGGTCAAAGTTTGGCCCATTTCAGTCACCATTTCGGTGACCCCATCGAAATGTCGGTCGCTTGCGCCGGGGTCAAAAATTGAGCTACGAGAAAACGCTTGCGGGGGATTGTTCATGTGTCCGAATGGTAAGTGCTGTGTGAGTGGTTTGAAATTCGGTGCAACGGTTACAGGGAATTCTCGCGGCCGAAATGTGTCAAATTCGTGAACTTTGACCCTATGAAAGTCGGGTCCTGATGGGCCTAGAGAGAAACTTTTTTTTTTAAAATTGATCTACTCTTCGAGAGCAACATTTTGGCTATCTCGGATTTTTAAAATTCGCGAAGGGAGTTTCTGCGGGGAATTTCCGTTCGATTTTTGGCCTATTCTTTAAACCTTCAAAAATTCGCCATAAAAAAACTATTGAAGCTAGGACCACGAAATTTGGAGGGTTTGTAGGAAAGACTAGGGAGCCCTTTCACACCAAAATTTGCGCAATTCTATCGAACCGTTTCGGAGATATTCGCGAGTTTTTGTTTTAGCATTACGGCGAAAAGGGGGGGACCCCCCCTGGTGAGGGGCGACTGCGGGGCATGGGGAGGAAGGCCGAAACCCTGTTAGGTCACGTTTCAAATTTCAAGTCGATCGGACAATTAGGGCCCGAGATATCGGGGGTCAAAGTTTGGCCCATTTCCGTGACCCTTTCCGTGACCCCATCGAAATTTCGGTCGCTTGCGCCGGCGTCAACGGAAATGGTGACTGAAATGGGCCAAAATTTGACCCCCCATATCTCGGGCCCTAATTGTACGATCGACTTGAAATTTGAAACGTGGCCTAACAGGGTTTCGGCCTTCCTCCCCATGCCCCGCAGTCGCCCCTCACCAGGGGGGGTCCCCCCCTTTTCGCCGTAATGCTAAAACAAAAACTCGCGAATATCTCCGAAACGGTTCGATAGAATTGCGCAAATTTTGGTGTGAAAGGGCTCCCTATTCTTTCCTACAAACCCTCCAAATTTCGTGGTCCTAGCTTCAATAGTTTTTTTATGGCGAATTTTTGAAGGTTTAAAGAATAGGCCAAAAATCGAACGGAAATTCCCCGCAGAAACTCCCTTCGCGAATTTTAAAAATCCGAGATAGCCAAAATGTTGCTCTCGAAGAGTAGATCAATTTAAAAAAAAAAGTTTCTCTCTAGGCCCAATAGGACCCGACTTTCATAGGGTCAAAGTTCACGAATTTGACACATTTCGGCCGCGAGAATTCCCTGTAACCGTTGCACCGAATTTCAAACCGCTCACACAGCACTTCCCATTCGGACACATGAACAATCCCCCGCAAGCGTTTTCTCGTAGCTCAATTTTTGACCCCGGCGCAAGGGACCGAAATTTCGATGGGGTCACCGAAATGGTGACTGAAATGGGCCAAACTTTCACACCCGATATCTCGGGCCCTAATTGTCCGATCGACTTGAAATTTGAAACGTGGCCTAACAGGGTTTCGGCCTTCCTCCCCATGCCCCGCAGTCGCCCCTCACCAGGGGGGGTCCCCCCCTTTTCGCCGTAATGCTAAAACAAAAACTCGCGAATATCTCCGAAACGGTTCGATAGAATTGCGCAAATTTTGGTGTGAAAGGGCTCCCTATTCTTTCCTACAAACCCTCCAAATTTCGTGGTCCTAGCTTCAATAGTTTTTTTATGGCGAATTTTTGAAGGTTTAAAGAATAGGCCAAAAATCGAACGGAAATTCCCCGCAGAAACTCCCTTCGCGAATTTTAAAAATCCGAGATAGCCAAAATGTTGCTCTCGAAGAGTAGATCAATTTAAAAAAAAAAGTTTCTCTCTAGGCCCAATAGGACCCGACTTTCATAGGGTCAAAGTTCACGAATTTGACACATTTCGGCCGCGAGAATTCCCTGTAACCGTTGCACCGAATTTCAAACCGCTCACACAGCACTTCCCATTCGGACACATGAACAATCCCCCGCAAGCGTTTTCTCGTAGCTCAATTTTTGACCCCGGCGCAAGCGACCGAAATTTCGATGGGGTCACGGAAATGGTGACTGAAATGGGCCAAACTTTGACCCCCGATATCTCGGGCCCTAATTGTCCGATCGACTTGAAATTTGAAACGTGGCCTAACAGGGTTTCGGCCTTCCTCCCCATGCCCCGCAGTCGCCCCTCACCAGGGGGGGTCCCCCCCTTTTCGCCGTAATGCTAAAACAAAAACTCGCAAATATCTCCGAAACGGTTCGATAGAATTGCGCAAATTTTGGTGTGAAAGGGCTCCCTATTCTTTCCTACAAACCCTCCAAATTTCGTGGTCCTAGCTTCAATAGTTTTTTTATGGCGAATTTTTGAAGGTTTAAAGAATAGGCCAAAAATCGAACGGAAATTCCCCGCAGAAACTCCCTTCGCGAATTTTAAAAATCCGAGATAGCCAAAATGTTGCTCTCGAAGAGTAGATCAATTTTAAAAAAAAAAGTTTCTCTCTAGGCCCAATAGGACCCGACTTTCATAGGGTCAAAGTTCACGAATTTGACACATTTCGGCCGCGAGAATTCCCTGTAACCGTTGCACCGAATTTCAAACCGCTCACACAGCACTTCCCATTCGGACACATGAACAATCCCCCGCAAGCGTTTTCTCGTAGCTCAATTTTTGACCCCGGCGCAAGGGACCGAAATTTCGATGGGGTCACCGAAATGGTGACTGAAATGGGCCAAACTTTGACCCCCGATATCTCGGGCCCTAATTGTCCGATCGACTTGAAATTTGAAACGTGGCCTAACAGGGTATCGGCCTTCCTCCCCATGCCCCGCAGTCGCCCCTCACCAGGGGGGGTCCCCCCCTTTTCGCCGTAATGCTAAAACAAAAACTCGCGAATATCTCCGAAACGGTTCGATAGAATTGCGCAAATTTTGGTGTGAAAGGGCTCCCTATTCTTTCCTACAAACCCTCCAAATTTCGTGGTCCTAGCTTCAATAGTTTTTTTATGGCGAATTTTTGAAGGTTTAAAGAATAGGCCAAAAATCGAACGGAAATTCCCCGCAGAAACTCCCTTCGCGAATTTTAAAAATCCGAGATAGCCAAAATGTTGCTCTCGAAGAGTAGATCAATTTTAAAAAAAAAAGTTTCTCTCTAGGCCCAATAGGACCCGACTTTCATAGGGTCAAAGTTCACGAATTTGACACATTTCGGCCGCGAGAATTCCCTGTAACCGTTGCACCGAATTTCAAACCGCTCACACAGCACTTCCCATTCGGACACATGAACAATCCCCCGCAAGCGTTTTCTCGTAGCTCAATTTTTGACCCCGGCGCAAGGGACCGAAATTTCGATGGGGTCACCGAAATGGTGACTGAAATGGGCCAAACTTTGACCCCCGATATCTCGGGCCCTAATTGTCCGATCGACTTGAAATTTGAAACGTGGCCTAACAGGGTTTCGGCCTTCCTCCCCATGCCCCGCAGTCGCCCCTCACCAGGGGGGGTCCCCCCCTTTTCGCCGTAATGCTAAAACAAAAACTCGCGAATATCTCCGAAACGGTTCGATAGAATTGCGCAAATTTTGGTGTGAAAGGGCTCCCTATTCTTTCCTACAAACCCTCCAAATTTCGTGGTCCTAGCTTCAATAGTTTTTTTATGGCGAATTTTTGAAGGTTTAAAGAATAGGCCAAAAATCGAACGGAAATTCCCCGCAGAAACTCCGTTCGCGAATTTTAAAAATCCGAGATAGCCAAAATGTTGCTCTCGAAGAGTAGATCAATTTAAAAAAAAAAAGTTTCTCTCTAGGCCCAATAGGACCCGACTTTCATAGGGTCAAAGTTCACGAATTTGACACATTTCGGCCGCGAGAATTCCCTGTAACCGTTGCTCCGAATTTAAAACCGCTCACACAGTACCTCCCATTTATGGACCTAATTAAACCTACAAAGGCATTTCCTCCCAACTCAATTTTTGCGACTTCATGGTCCGACCCTATATTCAATGTTAAGTGTATGGGAGCAAACCGTTTAAATAAAGATATCGGCTTGAAACTTTATCAGCGTCTTTAGTCCCCGGAATGCATTCGATTGCAGCAAGAGGATTCAAAATCGCTTCATTAGTTCTCTTCGTATAACGTTAAATGTGCGAAATCGTCGTTTCTCGGTGAGAAAACGCGTTTTCGCATATGCTTTCGAATTTTAAGGGAACGGCTGCACGGATTTTGAAACCGCTTTCACAGAACCTCGCATTTAGGGGACTGAACAAGCCTATAAAAGCATTTCCTCCTATCTCAATTTTTGCGACTTCATGGTACGACCCTATATTCAATGTTAAGTGTATGGGAGCAAACCGTTTAAATAAAGATATCGGCCTGAAACTTTATCAGGGTCTTTAGTCCCCGGAATGCATTCGATTGCAGCAAGAGGATTCAAAATCGCTTCATTAGTTCTCTTCGTATAACGTTAAATGTGCGAAATCGTCGTTTCTCCGCGAGAAAACGCGTTTTCGCATATGCTTTCGAATTTTAAGGGAACGGCTGCACGGATTTTGAAACCGCTTTCACAGAACCTCGCATTTAGGGGACTGAACATGCCTATAAACGCATTTCCTCCTATCTCAATTTTTGCGACTTCATGGTTCGACCCTATATTCAATGTTAAGTGTATGGGAGCGAACCGTTTAAATAAAGATATCGGCCTGAAACTTTATCAGCGTCTTTAGTCCCCGGAATGCATTCGATTGCAGCAAGAGCATTCAAAATCGCTTCATTAGTTCTCTTCGTATAACGTTAAATGTGCGAAATCGTCGTTTCTCGGCGAGAAAACGCGTTTTCGCATATGCTTTCGAATTTTAAGGGAACGGCTGCACGGATTTTGAAACCGCTTTCACAGAACCTCGCATTTAGGGGACTGAACAAGCCTATAAAAGCATTTCCTCCTATCTCAATTTTTGCGACTTCATGGTACGACCCTATATTCAATGTTAAGTGTATGGGAGCAAACCGTTTAAATAAAGATATCGGCCTGAAACTTTATCAGGGTCTTTAGTCCCCGGAATGCATTCGATTGCAGCAAGAGGATTCAAAATCGCTTCATTAGTTCTCTTCGTATAACGTTAAATGTGCGAAATCGTCGTTTCTCCGCGAGAAAACGCGTTTTCGCATATGCTTTCGAATTTTAAGGGAACGGCTGCACGGATTTTGAAACCGCTTTCACAGAACCTCGCATTTAGGGGACTGAACATGCCTATAAACGCATTTCCTCCTATCTCAATTTTTGCGACTTCATGGTTCGACCCTATATTCAATGTTAAGTGTATGGGAGCGAACCGTTTAAATAAAGATATCGGCCTGAAACTTTATCAGCGTCTTTAGTCCCCGGAATGCATTCGATTGCAGCAAGAGCATTCAAAATCGCTTCATTAGTTCTCTTCGTATAACGTTAAATGTGCGAAATCGTCGTTTCTCCGCGAGAAAACGCGTTTTCGCATATGCTTTCGAATTTTAAGGGAACGGCTGCACGGATTTTGAAACCGCTTTCACAGAACCTCGCATTTAGGGGACTGAACAAGCCTATAAAAGCATTTCCTCCTATCTCAATTTTTGCGACTTCATGGTACGACCCTATATTCAATGTTAAGTGTATGGGAGCAAACCGTTTAAATAAAGATATCGGCCTGAAACTTTATCAGCGTCTTTAGTCCCCGGAATGCATTCGATTGCAGCAAGAGCATTCAAAATCGCTTCATTAGTTCTCTTCGTATAACGTTAAATGTGCGAAATCGTCGTTTCTCGGCGAGAAAACGCGTTTTCGCATATGCTTTCGAATTTTAAGGGAACGGCTGCACGGATTTTGAAACCGCTTTCACAGAACCTCGCATTTAGGGGACTGAACAAGCCTATAAAAGCATTTCCTCCTATCTCAATTTTTGCGACTTCATGGTACGACCCTATATTCAATGTTAAGTGTATGGGAGCAAACCGTTTAAATAAAGATATCGGCCTGAAACTTTATCAGCGTCTTTAGTCCCCGGAATGCATTCGATTGCAGCAAGAGGATTCAAAATCGCTTCATTAGTTCTCTTCGTATAACGTTAAATGTGCGAAATCGTCGTTTCTCGGGGAGAAAACGCGTTTTCGCATATGCTTTCGAATTGTAAGGGAACGGCTGCACGGATTTTGAAACCGCTTTCACAGAACCTCGCATTTAGGGGACTGAACATGCCTATAAACGCATTTCCTCCTATCTCAATTTTTGCGACTTCATGGTTCGACCCTATATTCAATGTTAAGTGTATGGGAGCAAACCGTTTAAATAAAGATATCGGCCTGAAACTTTATCAGCGTCTTTAGTCCCCGGAATGCATTCGATTGCAGCAAGAGGATTCAAAATCGCTTCATTAGTTCCCTTCGTATAACGTTAAATGTGCGAAATCGTCGTTTCTCCGCGAGATAACGCGTTTTCGCATATGCTTTCGAATTTTAAGGGAACGGCTGCACGGATTTTGAAACCGCTTTCACAGAACCTCGCATTTAGGGGACTGAACATGCCTATAAACGCATTTCCTCCTATCTCAATTTTTGCGACTTAATGGTTCGACCCTATATTCAATGTTAAGTGTATGGGAGCAAACCGTTTAAATGAAGATATCGGTCTGAATCTTTATCAGCGTCTTTAGTCCCCGGAATGCATTCGATTGCAGCAAGAGGATTCAAAATCGCTTCATAATTTCTCTTGGTGTAACGTCAAATTTGCGAGAAACGCCGGACGGAATTTCAAACCGCTTACGTTGTACCTCGCATTTAGGGGTCTGATGAAGGCTATTAAAGCATTTCCTCCTATCTCAATTTTTGCGACCTGGGGTCATTGACCGCACTTCCAATGCATAGTTAATGGGAGCTTCAATAGTAACGGTAGCGGAGCAAAAATTCGATGTTCATGTGTCAAATTTCGAAACTTTGACCCTATCAAATTCGGGTCCTATTGGGCCTGGAGAGAAACTTTTTTTTTTAAAATTGATCTACTCTTCGAGAGCAACATTTTGGCTATCTCGGATTTTTAAAATTCGCGAAGGGAGTTTCTGCGGGGAATTTCCGTTCGATTTTTGGCCTATTCTTTAAACCTTCAAAAATTCGCCATAAAAAAACTATTGAAGCTAGGACCACGAAATTTGGAGGGTTTGTAGGAAAGAATAGGGAGCCCTTTCACACCAAAATTTGCGCAATTCTATCGAACCGTTTCGGAGATATTCGCGAGTTTTTGTTTTAGCATTACGGCGAAAAGGGGGGGACCCCCCCTGGTGAGGGGCGACTGCGGGGCATGGGGAGGAAGGCCGAAACCCTGTTAGGCCACGTTTCAAATTTCAAGTCGATCGGACAATTAGGGCCCGAGATATCGGGGGTCAAAGTTTGGCCCATTTCAGTCACCATTTCGGTGACCCCATCGAAATTTCGGTCCCTTGCGCCGGGGTCAAAAATTGAGCTACGAGAAAACGCTTGCGGGGGATTGTTCATGTGTCCGAATGGGAAGTGCTGTGTGAGCGGTTTGAAATTCGGTGCAACGGTTACAGGGAATTCTCGCGGCCGAAATGTGTCAAATTCGTGAACTTTGACCCTATGAAAGTCGGGTCCTATTGGGCCTAGAGAGAAACTTTTTTTTTTAAAATTGATCTACTCTTCGAGAGCAACATTTTGGCTATCTCGGATTTTTAAAATTCGCGAACGGAGTTTCTGCGGGGAATTTCCGTTCGATTTTTGGCCTATTCTTTAAACCTTCAAAAATTCGCCATAAAAAAACTATTGAAGCTAGGACCACGAAATTTGGAGGGTTTGTAGGAAAGAATAGGGAGCCCTTTCACACCAAAATTTGCGCAATTCTATCGAACCGTTTTGGAGATATTCGCGAGTTTTTGGTTTAGCATTACGGCGAAAAGGGGGGGACCCCCCCTGGTGAGGGGCGACTGCGGGGCATGGGGAGGAAGGCCGAAACCCTGTTAGGCCACGTTTCAAATTTCAAGTCGATCGGACAATTAGGGCCCGAGATATCGGGGGTCAAAGTTTGGCCCATTTCAGTCACCATTTCGGTGACCCCATCGAAATTTCGGTCGCTTGCGCCGGGGTCAAAAATTGAGCTACGAGAAAACGCTTGCGGGGGATTGTTCATGTGTCCGAATGGGAAGTGCTGTGTGAGCGGTTTGAAATTCGGTGCAACGGTTACAGGGAATTCTCGCGGCCGAAATGTGTCAAATTCGTGAACTTTGACCCTATGAAAGTCGGGTCCTATTGGGCCTAGAGAGAAACTTTTTTTTTTAAATTGATCTACTCTTCGAGAGCAACATTTTGGCTATCTCGGATTTTTAAAATTCGCGAACGGAGTTTCTGCGGGGAATTTCCGTTCGATTTTTGGCCTATTCTTTAAACCTTCAAAAATTCGCCATAAAAAAACTATTGAAGCTAGGACCACGAAATTTGGAGGGTTTGTAGGAAAGAATAGGGAGCCCTTTCACACCAAAATTTGCGCAATTCTATCGAACCGTTTCGGAGATATTCGCGAGTTTTTGTTTTAGCATTACGGCGAAAAGGGGGGGACCCCCCCTGGTGAGGGGCGACTGCGGGGCATGGGGAGGAAGGCCGAAACCCTGTTAGGCCACGTTTCAAATTTCAAGTCGATCGGACAATTAGGGCCCGAGATATCGGGGGTCAAAGTTTGGCCCATTTCAGTCACCATTTCGGTGACCCCATCGAAATTTCGGTCCCTTGCGCCGGGGTCAAAAATTGAGCTACGAGAAAACGCTTGCGGGGGATTGTTCATGTGTCCGAATGGGAAGTGCTGTGTGAGCGGTTTGAAATTCGGTGCAACGGTTACAGGGAATTCTCGCGGCCGAAATGTGTCAAATTCGTGAACTTTGACCCTATGAAAGTCGGGTCCTATTGGGCCTAGAGAGAAACTTTTTTTTTTAAAATTGATCTACTCTTCGAGAGCAACATTTTGGCTATCTCGGATTTTTAAAATTCGCGAACGGAGTTTCTGCGGGGAATTTCCGTTCGATTTTTGGCCTATTCTTTAAACCTTCAAAAATTCGCCATAAAAAAACTATTGAAGCTAGGACCACGAAATTTGGAGGGTTTGTAGGAAAGAATAGGGAGCCCTTTCACACCAAAATTTGCGCAATTCTATCGAACCGTTTTGGAGATATTCGCGAGTTTTTGGTTTAGCATTACGGCGAAAAGGGGGGGACCCCCCCTGGTGAGGGGCGACTGCGGGGCATGGGGAGGAAGGCCGAAACCCTGTTAGGCCACGTTTCAAATTTCAAGTCGATCGGACAATTAGGGCCCGAGATATCGGGGGTCAAAGTTTGGCCCATTTCAGTCACCATTTCGGTGACCCCATCGAAATTTCGGTCGCTTGCGCCGGGGTCAAAAATTGAGCTACGAGAAAACGCTTGCGGGGGATTGTTCATGTGTCCGAATGGGAAGTGCTGTGTGAGCGGTTTGAAATTCGGTGCAACGGTTACAGGGAATTCTCGCGGCCGAAATGTGTCAAATTCGTGAACTTTGACCCTATGAAAGTCGGGTCCTATTGGGCCTAGAGAGAAACTTTTTTTTTTAAATTGATCTACTCTTCGAGAGCAACATTTTGGCTATCTCGGATTTTTAAAATTCGCGAACGGAGTTTCTGCGGGGAATTTCCGTTCGATTTTTGGCCTATTCTTTAAACCTTCAAAAATTCGCCATAAAAAAACTATTGAAGCTAGGACCACGAAATTTGGAGGGTTTGTAGGAAAGAATAGGGAGCCCTTTCACACCAAAATTTGCGCAATTCTATCGAACCGTTTCGGAGATATTCGCGAGTTTTTGTTTTAGCATTACGGCGAAAAGGGGGGGACCCCCCCTGGTGAGGGGCGACTGCGGGGCATGGGGAGGAAGGCCGAAACCCTGTTAGGCCACGTTTCAAATTTCAAGTCGATCGGACAATTAGGGCCCGAGATATCGGGGGTCAAAGTTTGGCCCATTTCAGTCACCATTTCGGTGACCCCATCGAAATTTCGGTCCCTTGCGCCGGGGTCAAAAATTGAGCTACGAGAAAACGCTTGCGGGGGATTGTTCATGTGTCCGAATGGGAAGTGCTGTGTGAGCGGTTTGAAATTCGGTGCAACGGTTACAGGGAATTCTCGCGGCCGAAATGTGTCAAATTCGTGAACTTTGACCCTATGAAAGTCGGGTCCTATTGGGCCTAGAGAGAAACTTTTTTTTTTAAAATTGATCTACTCTTCGAGAGCAACATTTTGGCTATCTCGGATTTTTAAAATTCGCGAAGGGAGTTTCTGCGGGGAATTTCCGTTCGATTTTTGGCCTATTCTTTAAACCTTCAAAAATTCGCCATAAAAAAACTATTGAAGCTAGGACCACGAAATTTGGAGGGTTTGTAGGAAAGAATAGGGAGCCCTTTCACACCAAAATTTGCGCAATTCTATCGAACCGTTTTGGAGATATTCGCGAGTTTTTGGTTTAGCATTACGGCGAAAAGGGGGGGACCCCCCCTGGTGAGGGGCGACTGCGGGGCATGGGGAGGAAGGCCGAAACCCTGTTAGGCCACGTTTCAAATTTCAAGTCGATCGGACAATTAGGGCCCGAGATATCGGGGGTCAAAGTTTGGCCCATTTCAGTCACCATTTCGGTGACCCCATCGAAATTTCGGTCGCTTGCGCCGGGGTCAAAAATTGAGCTACGAGAAAACGCTTGCGGGGGATTGTTCATGTGTCCGAATGGGAAGTGCTGTGTGAGCGGTTTGAAATTCGGTGCAACGGTTACAGGGAATTCTCGCGGCCGAAATGTGTCAAATTCGTGAACTTTGACCCTATGAAAGTCGGGTCCTATTGGGCCTAGAGAGAAACTTTTTTTTTTAAATTGATCTACTCTTCGAGAGCAACATTTTGGCTATCTCGGATTTTTAAAATTCGCGAACGGAGTTTCTGCGGGGAATTTCCGTTCGATTTTTGGCCTATTCTTTAAACCTTCAAAAATTCGCCATAAAAAAACTATTGAAGCTAGGACCACGAAATTTGGAGGGTTTGTAGGAAAGAATAGGGAGCCCTTTCACACCAAAATTTGCGCAATTCTATCGAACCGTTTTGGAGATATTCGCGAGTTTTTGGTTTAGCATTACGGCGAAAAGGGGGGGACCCCCCCTGGTGAGGGGCGACTGCGGGGCATGGGGAGGAAGGCCGAAACCCTGTTAGGCCACGTTTCAAATTTCAAGTCGATCGGACAATTAGGGCCCGAGATATCGGGGGTCAAAGTTTGGCCCATTTCAGTCACCATTTCGGTGACCCCATCGAAATTTCGGTCGCTTGCGCCGGGGTCAAAAATTGAGCTACGAGAAAACGCTTGCGGGGGATTGTTCATGTTTCCGAATGGGAAGTGCTGTGTGAGCGGTTTGAAATTCGGTGCAACGGTTACAGGGAATTCTCGCGGCCGAAATGTGTCAAATTCGTGAACTTTGACCCTATGAAAGTCGGGTCCTATTGGGCCTAGAGAGAAACTTTTTTTTTTTAAATTGATCTACTCTTCGAGAGCAACATTTTGGCTATCTCGGATTTTTAAAATTCGCGAACGGAGTTTCTGCGGGGAATTTCCGTTCGATTTTTGGCCTATTCTTTAAACCTTCAAAAATTCGCCATAAAAAAACTATTGAAGCTAGGACCACGAAATTTGGAGGGTTTGTAGGAAAGAATAGGGAGCCCTTTCACACCAAAATTTGCGCAATTCTATCGAACCGTTTCGGAGATATTCGCGAGTTTTTGTTTTAGCATTACGGCGAAAAGGGGGGGACCCCCCCTGGTGAGGGGCGACTGCGGGGCATGGGGAGGAAGGCCGAAACCCTGTTAGGCCACGTTTCAAATTTCAAGTCGATCGGACAATTAGGGCCCGAGATATCGGGGGTCAAAGTTTGGCCCATTTCAGTCACCATTTCGGTGACCCCATCGAAATTTCGGTCCCTTGCGCCGGGGTCAAAAATTGAGCTACGAGAAAACGCTTGCGGGGGATTGTTCATGTGTCCGAATGGGAAGTGCTGTGTGAGCGGTTTGAAATTCGGTGCAACGGTTACAGGGAATTCTCGCGGCCGAAATGTGTCAAATTCGTGAACTTTGACCCTATGAAAGTCGGGTCCTATTGGGCCTAGAGAGAAACTTTTTTTTTTAAAATTGATCTACTCTTCGAGAGCAACATTTTGGCTATCTCGGATTTTTAAAATTCGCGAAGGGAGTTTCTGCGGGGAATTTCCGTTCGATTTTTGGCCTATTCTTTAAACCTTCAAAAATTCGCCATAAAAAAACTATTGAAGCTAGGACCACGAAATTTGGAGGGTTTGTAGGAAAGAATAGGGAGCCCTTTCACACCAAAATTTGCGCAATTCTATCGAACCGTTTCGGAGATATTCGCGAGTTTTTGTTTTAGCATTACGGCGAAAAGGGGGGGACCCCCCCTGGTGAGGGGCGACTGCGGGGCATGGGGAGGAAGGCCGAAACCCTGTTAGGCCACGTTTCAAATTTCAAGTCGATCGGACAATTAGGGCCCGAGATATCGGGGGTCAAAGTTTGGCCCATTTCAGTCACCATTTCGGTGACCCCATCGAAATTTCGGTCCCTTGCGCCGGGGTCAAAAATTGAGCTACGAGAAAACGCTTGCGGGGGATTGTTCATGTGTCCGAATGGGAAGTGCTGTGTGAGCGGTTTGAAATTCGGTGCAACGGTTACAGGGAATTCTCGCGGCCGAAATGTGTCAAATTCGTGAACTTTGACCCTATGAAAGTCGGGTCCTATTGGGCCTAGAGAGAAACTTTTTTTTTTTAAATTGATCTACTCTTCGAGAGCAACATTTTGGCTATCTCGGATTTTTAAAATTCGCGAAGGGAGTTTCTGCGGGGAATTTCCGTTCGATTTTTGGCCTATTCTTTAAACCTTCAAAAATTCGCCATAAAAAAACTATTGAAGCTAGGACCACGAAATTTGGAGGGTTTGTAGGAAAGAATAGGGAGCCCTTTCACACCAAAATTTGCGCAATTCTATCGAACCGTTTCGGAGATATTCGCGAGTTTTTGTTTTAGCATTACGGCGAAAAGGGGGGACCCCCCCCTGGTGAGGGGCGACTGCGGGGCATGGGGAGGAAGGCCGAAACCCTGTTAGGCCACGTTTCAAATTTCAAGTCGATCGGACAATTAGGGCCCGAGATATCGAGGGTCAAAGTTTGGCCCATTTCAGTCACCATTTCGGTGACCCCATCGAAATTTCGGTCGCTTGCGCCGGGGTCAAAATTTGAGCTACGAGAAAACGCTTGCGGGGGATTGTTCATGTGTCCGAATGGTAAGTGCTGTGTGAGCGGTTTGAAATTCGGTGCAACGGTTACAGGGAATTCTCGCGGCCGAAATGTGTCAAATTCGTGAACTTTGACCCTATGAAAGTCGGGTCCTGATGGGCCTAGAGAGAAACTTTTTTTTTTAAAATTGATCTACTCTTCGAGAGCAACATTTTGGCTATCTCGGATTTTTAAAATTCGCGAAGGGAGTTTCTGCGGGGAATTTCCGTTCGATTTTTGGCCTATTCTTTAAACCTTCAAAAATTCGCCATAAAAAAACTATTGAAGCTAGGACCACGAAATTTGGAGGGTTTGTAGGAAAGACTAGGGAGCCCTTTCACACCAAAATTTGCGCAATTCTATCGAACCGTTTCGGAGATATTCGCGAGTTTTTGTTTTAGCATTACGGCGAAAAGGGGGGGACCCCCCCTGGTGAGGGGCGACTGCGGGGCATGGGGAGGAAGGCCGAAACCCTGTTAGGCCACGTTTCAAATTTCAAGTCGATCGGACAATTAGGGCCCGAGATATCGGGGGTCAAAGTTTGGCCCATTTCAGTCACCATTTCGGTGACCCCATCGAAATTTCGGTCGCTTGCGCCGGGGTCAAAAATTGAGCTACGAGAAAACGCTTGCGGGGGATTGTTCATGTGTCCGAATGGGAAGTGCTGTGTGAGCGGTTTGAAATTCGGTGCAACGGTTACAGGGAATTCTCGCGGCCGAAATGTGTCAAATTCGTGAACTTTGACCCTATGAAAGTCGGGTCCTATTGGGCCTAGAGAGAAACTTTTTTTTTTAAATTGATCTACTCTTCGAGAGCAACATTTTGGCTATCTCGGATTTTTAAAATTCGCGAACGGAGTTTCTGCGGGGAATTTCCGTTCGATTTTTGGCCTATTCTTTAAACCTTCAAAAATTCGCCATAAAAAAACTATTGAAGCTAGGACCACGAAATTTGGAGGGTTTGTAGGAAAGAATAGGGAGCCCTTTCACACCAAAATTTGCGCAATTCTATCGAACCGTTTCGGAGATATTCGCGAGTTTTTGTTTTAGCATTACGGCGAAAAGGGGGGGACCCCCCCTGGTGAGGGGCGACTGCGGGGCATGGGGAGGAAGGCCGAAACCCTGTTAGGCCACGTTTCAAATTTCAAGTCGATCGGACAATTAGGGCCCGAGATATCGGGGGTCAAAGTTTGGCCCATTTCAGTCACCATTTCGGTGACCCCATCGAAATTTCGGTCGCTTGCGCCGGGGTCAAAAATTGAGCTACGAGAAAACGCTTGCGGGGGATTGTTCATGTGTCCGAATGGGAAGTGCTGTGTGAGCGGTTTGAAATTCGGTGCAACGGTTACAGGGAATTCTCGCGGCCGAAATGTGTCAAATTCGTGAACTTTGACCCTATGAAAGTCGGGTCCTATTGGGCCTAGAGAGAAACTTTTTTTTTTAAATTGATCTACTCTTCGAGAGCAACATTTTGGCTATCTCGGATTTTTAAAATTCGCGAACGGAGTTTCTGCGGGGAATTTCCGTTCGATTTTTGGCCTATTCTTTAAACCTTCAAAAATTCGCCATAAAAAAACTATTGAAGCTAGGACCACGAAATTTGGAGGGTTTGTAGGAAAGAATAGGGAGCCCTTTCACACCAAAATTTGCGCAATTCTATCGAACCGTTTCGGAGATATTCGCGAGTTTCTGTTTTAGCATTACGTCGAAAAGGGGGGGACCCCCCCTGGTGAGGGGCGACTGCGGGGCATGGGGAGGAAGGCCGAAACCCTGTTAGGCCACGTTTCAAATTTCAAGTCGATCGGACAATTAGGGCCCGAGATATCGAGGGTCAAAGTTTGGCCCATTTCAGTCACCATTTCGGTGACCCCATCGAAATGTCGGTCGCTTGCGCCGGGGTCAAAAATTGAGCTACGAGAAAACGCTTGCGGGGGATTGTTCATGTGTCCGAATGGTAAGTGCTGTGTGAGTGGTTTGAAATTCGGTGCAACGGTTACAGGGAATTCTCGCGGCCGAAATGTGTCAAATTCGTGAACTTTGACCCTATGAAAGTCGGGTCCTGATGGGCCTAGAGAGAAACTTTTTTTTTTAAAATTGATCTACTCTTCGAGAGCAACATTTTGGCTATCTCGGATTTTTAAAATTCGCGAAGGGAGTTTCTGCGGGGAATTTCCGTTCGATTTTTGGCCTATTCTTTAAACCTTCAAAAATTCGCCATAAAAAAACTATTGAAGCTAGGACCACGAAATTTGGAGGGTTTGTAGGAAAGACTAGGGAGCCCTTTCACACCAAAATTTGCGCAATTCTATCGAACCGTTTCGGAGATATTCGCGAGTTTTTGTTTTAGCATTACGGCGAAAAGGGGGGGACCCCCCCTGGTGAGGGGCGACTGCGGGGCATGGGGAGGAAGGCCGAAACCCTGTTAGGTCACGTTTCAAATTTCAAGTCGATCGGACAATTAGGGCCCGAGATATCGGGGGTCAAAGTTTGGCCCATTTCCGTGACCCTTTCCGTGACCCCATCGAAATTTCGGTCGCTTGCGCCGGCGTCAACGGAAATGGTGACTGAAATGGGCCAAAATTTGACCCCCCATATCTCGGGCCCTAATTGTACGATCGACTTGAAATTTGAAACGTGGCCTAACAGGGTTTCGGCCTTCCTCCCCATGCCCCGCAGTCGCCCCTCACCAGGGGGGGTCCCCCCCTTTTCGCCGTAATGCTAAAACAAAAACTCGCGAATATCTCCGAAACGGTTCGATAGAATTGCGCAAATTTTGGTGTGAAAGGGCTCCCTATTCTTTCCTACAAACCCTCCAAATTTCGTGGTCCTAGCTTCAATAGTTTTTTTATGGCGAATTTTTGAAGGTTTAAAGAATAGGCCAAAAATCGAACGGAAATTCCCCGCAGAAACTCCCTTCGCGAATTTTAAAAATCCGAGATAGCCAAAATGTTGCTCTCGAAGAGTAGATCAATTTAAAAAAAAAAGTTTCTCTCTAGGCCCAATAGGACCCGACTTTCATAGGGTCAAAGTTCACGAATTTGACACATTTCGGCCGCGAGAATTCCCTGTAACCGTTGCACCGAATTTCAAACCGCTCACACAGCACTTCCCATTCGGACACATGAACAATCCCCCGCAAGCGTTTTCTCGTAGCTCAATTTTTGACCCCGGCGCAAGGGACCGAAATTTCGATGGGGTCACCGAAATGGTGACTGAAATGGGCCAAACTTTCACACCCGATATCTCGGGCCCTAATTGTCCGATCGACTTGAAATTTGAAACGTGGCCTAACAGGGTTTCGGCCTTCCTCCCCATGCCCCGCAGTCGCCCCTCACCAGGGGGGGTCCCCCCCTTTTCGCCGTAATGCTAAAACAAAAACTCGCGAATATCTCCGAAACGGTTCGATAGAATTGCGCAAATTTTGGTGTGAAAGGGCTCCCTATTCTTTCCTACAAACCCTCCAAATTTCGTGGTCCTAGCTTCAATAGTTTTTTTATGGCGAATTTTTGAAGGTTTAAAGAATAGGCCAAAAATCGAACGGAAATTCCCCGCAGAAACTCCCTTCGCGAATTTTAAAAATCCGAGATAGCCAAAATGTTGCTCTCGAAGAGTAGATCAATTTAAAAAAAAAAGTTTCTCTCTAGGCCCAATAGGACCCGACTTTCATAGGGTCAAAGTTCACGAATTTGACACATTTCGGCCGCGAGAATTCCCTGTAACCGTTGCACCGAATTTCAAACCGCTCACACAGCACTTCCCATTCGGACACATGAACAATCCCCCGCAAGCGTTTTCTCGTAGCTCAATTTTTGACCCCGGCGCAAGCGACCGAAATTTCGATGGGGTCACGGAAATGGTGACTGAAATGGGCCAAACTTTGACCCCCGATATCTCGGGCCCTAATTGTCCGATCGACTTGAAATTTGAAACGTGGCCTAACAGGGTTTCGGCCTTCCTCCCCATGCCCCGCAGTCGCCCCTCACCAGGGGGGGTCCCCCCCTTTTCGCCGTAATGCTAAAACAAAAACTCGCAAATATCTCCGAAACGGTTCGATAGAATTGCGCAAATTTTGGTGTGAAAGGGCTCCCTATTCTTTCCTACAAACCCTCCAAATTTCGTGGTCCTAGCTTCAATAGTTTTTTTATGGCGAATTTTTGAAGGTTTAAAGAATAGGCCAAAAATCGAACGGAAATTCCCCGCAGAAACTCCCTTCGCGAATTTTAAAAATCCGAGATAGCCAAAATGTTGCTCTCGAAGAGTAGATCAATTTTAAAAAAAAAAGTTTCTCTCTAGGCCCAATAGGACCCGACTTTCATAGGGTCAAAGTTCACGAATTTGACACATTTCGGCCGCGAGAATTCCCTGTAACCGTTGCACCGAATTTCAAACCGCTCACACAGCACTTCCCATTCGGACACATGAACAATCCCCCGCAAGCGTTTTCTCGTAGCTCAATTTTTGACCCCGGCGCAAGGGACCGAAATTTCGATGGGGTCACCGAAATGGTGACTGAAATGGGCCAAACTTTGACCCCCGATATCTCGGGCCCTAATTGTCCGATCGACTTGAAATTTGAAACGTGGCCTAACAGGGTATCGGCCTTCCTCCCCATGCCCCGCAGTCGCCCCTCACCAGGGGGGGTCCCCCCCTTTTCGCCGTAATGCTAAAACAAAAACTCGCGAATATCTCCGAAACGGTTCGATAGAATTGCGCAAATTTTGGTGTGAAAGGGCTCCCTATTCTTTCCTACAAACCCTCCAAATTTCGTGGTCCTAGCTTCAATAGTTTTTTTATGGCGAATTTTTGAAGGTTTAAAGAATAGGCCAAAAATCGAACGGAAATTCCCCGCAGAAACTCCCTTCGCGAATTTTAAAAATCCGAGATAGCCAAAATGTTGCTCTCGAAGAGTAGATCAATTTTAAAAAAAAAAGTTTCTCTCTAGGCCCAATAGGACCCGACTTTCATAGGGTCAAAGTTCACGAATTTGACACATTTCGGCCGCGAGAATTCCCTGTAACCGTTGCACCGAATTTCAAACCGCTCACACAGCACTTCCCATTCGGACACATGAACAATCCCCCGCAAGCGTTTTCTCGTAGCTCAATTTTTGACCCCGGCGCAAGGGACCGAAATTTCGATGGGGTCACCGAAATGGTGACTGAAATGGGCCAAACTTTGACCCCCGATATCTCGGGCCCTAATTGTCCGATCGACTTGAAATTTGAAACGTGGCCTAACAGGGTTTCGGCCTTCCTCCCCATGCCCCGCAGTCGCCCCTCACCAGGGGGGGTCCCCCCCTTTTCGCCGTAATGCTAAAACAAAAACTCGCGAATATCTCCGAAACGGTTCGATAGAATTGCGCAAATTTTGGTGTGAAAGGGCTCCCTATTCTTTCCTACAAACCCTCCAAATTTCGTGGTCCTAGCTTCAATAGTTTTTTTATGGCGAATTTTTGAAGGTTTAAAGAATAGGCCAAAAATCGAACGGAAATTCCCCGCAGAAACTCCGTTCGCGAATTTTAAAAATCCGAGATAGCCAAAATGTTGCTCTCGAAGAGTAGATCAATTTAAAAAAAAAAAGTTTCTCTCTAGGCCCAATAGGACCCGACTTTCATAGGGTCAAAGTTCACGAATTTGACACATTTCGGCCGCGAGAATTCCCTGTAACCGTTGCTCCGAATTTAAAACCGCTCACACAGTACCTCCCATTTATGGACCTAATTAAACCTACAAAGGCATTTCCTCCCAACTCAATTTTTGCGACTTCATGGTCCGACCCTATATTCAATGTTAAGTGTATGGGAGCAAACCGTTTAAATAAAGATATCGGCTTGAAACTTTATCAGCGTCTTTAGTCCCCGGAATGCATTCGATTGCAGCAAGAGGATTCAAAATCGCTTCATTAGTTCTCTTCGTATAACGTTAAATGTGCGAAATCGTCGTTTCTCGGTGAGAAAACGCGTTTTCGCATATGCTTTCGAATTTTAAGGGAACGGCTGCACGGATTTTGAAACCGCTTTCACAGAACCTCGCATTTAGGGGACTGAACAAGCCTATAAAAGCATTTCCTCCTATCTCAATTTTTGCGACTTCATGGTACGACCCTATATTCAATGTTAAGTGTATGGGAGCAAACCGTTTAAATAAAGATATCGGCCTGAAACTTTATCAGGGTCTTTAGTCCCCGGAATGCATTCGATTGCAGCAAGAGGATTCAAAATCGCTTCATTAGTTCTCTTCGTATAACGTTAAATGTGCGAAATCGTCGTTTCTCCGCGAGAAAACGCGTTTTCGCATATGCTTTCGAATTTTAAGGGAACGGCTGCACGGATTTTGAAACCGCTTTCACAGAACCTCGCATTTAGGGGACTGAACATGCCTATAAACGCATTTCCTCCTATCTCAATTTTTGCGACTTCATGGTTCGACCCTATATTCAATGTTAAGTGTATGGGAGCGAACCGTTTAAATAAAGATATCGGCCTGAAACTTTATCAGCGTCTTTAGTCCCCGGAATGCATTCGATTGCAGCAAGAGCATTCAAAATCGCTTCATTAGTTCTCTTCGTATAACGTTAAATGTGCGAAATCGTCGTTTCTCGGCGAGAAAACGCGTTTTCGCATATGCTTTCGAATTTTAAGGGAACGGCTGCACGGATTTTGAAACCGCTTTCACAGAACCTCGCATTTAGGGGACTGAACAAGCCTATAAAAGCATTTCCTCCTATCTCAATTTTTGCGACTTCATGGTACGACCCTATATTCAATGTTAAGTGTATGGGAGCAAACCGTTTAAATAAAGATATCGGCCTGAAACTTTATCAGGGTCTTTAGTCCCCGGAATGCATTCGATTGCAGCAAGAGGATTCAAAATCGCTTCATTAGTTCTCTTCGTATAACGTTAAATGTGCGAAATCGTCGTTTCTCCGCGAGAAAACGCGTTTTCGCATATGCTTTCGAATTTTAAGGGAACGGCTGCACGGATTTTGAAACCGCTTTCACAGAACCTCGCATTTAGGGGACTGAACATGCCTATAAACGCATTTCCTCCTATCTCAATTTTTGCGACTTCATGGTTCGACCCTATATTCAATGTTAAGTGTATGGGAGCGAACCGTTTAAATAAAGATATCGGCCTGAAACTTTATCAGCGTCTTTAGTCCCCGGAATGCATTCGATTGCAGCAAGAGCATTCAAAATCGCTTCATTAGTTCTCTTCGTATAACGTTAAATGTGCGAAATCGTCGTTTCTCCGCGAGAAAACGCGTTTTCGCATATGCTTTCGAATTTTAAGGGAACGGCTGCACGGATTTTGAAACCGCTTTCACAGAACCTCGCATTTAGGGGACTGAACAAGCCTATAAAAGCATTTCCTCCTATCTCAATTTTTGCGACTTCATGGTACGACCCTATATTCAATGTTAAGTGTATGGGAGCAAACCGTTTAAATAAAGATATCGGCCTGAAACTTTATCAGCGTCTTTAGTCCCCGGAATGCATTCGATTGCAGCAAGAGCATTCAAAATCGCTTCATTAGTTCTCTTCGTATAACGTTAAATGTGCGAAATCGTCGTTTCTCGGCGAGAAAACGCGTTTTCGCATATGCTTTCGAATTTTAAGGGAACGGCTGCACGGATTTTGAAACCGCTTTCACAGAACCTCGCATTTAGGGGACTGAACAAGCCTATAAAAGCATTTCCTCCTATCTCAATTTTTGCGACTTCATGGTACGACCCTATATTCAATGTTAAGTGTATGGGAGCAAACCGTTTAAATAAAGATATCGGCCTGAAACTTTATCAGCGTCTTTAGTCCCCGGAATGCATTCGATTGCAGCAAGAGGATTCAAAATCGCTTCATTAGTTCTCTTCGTATAACGTTAAATGTGCGAAATCGTCGTTTCTCGGGGAGAAAACGCGTTTTCGCATATGCTTTCGAATTGTAAGGGAACGGCTGCACGGATTTTGAAACCGCTTTCACAGAACCTCGCATTTAGGGGACTGAACATGCCTATAAACGCATTTCCTCCTATCTCAATTTTTGCGACTTCATGGTTCGACCCTATATTCAATGTTAAGTGTATGGGAGCAAACCGTTTAAATAAAGATATCGGCCTGAAACTTTATCAGCGTCTTTAGTCCCCGGAATGCATTCGATTGCAGCAAGAGGATTCAAAATCGCTTCATTAGTTCCCTTCGTATAACGTTAAATGTGCGAAATCGTCGTTTCTCCGCGAGATAACGCGTTTTCGCATATGCTTTCGAATTTTAAGGGAACGGCTGCACGGATTTTGAAACCGCTTTCACAGAACCTCGCATTTAGGGGACTGAACATGCCTATAAACGCATTTCCTCCTATCTCAATTTTTGCGACTTAATGGTTCGACCCTATATTCAATGTTAAGTGTATGGGAGCAAACCGTTTAAATGAAGATATCGGTCTGAATCTTTATCAGCGTCTTTAGTCCCCGGAATGCATTCGATTGCAGCAAGAGGATTCAAAATCGCTTCATAATTTCTCTTGGTGTAACGTCAAATTTGCGAGAAACGCCGGACGGAATTTCAAACCGCTTACGTTGTACCTCGCATTTAGGGGTCTGATGAAGGCTATTAAAGCATTTCCTCCTATCTCAATTTTTGCGACCTGGGGTCATTGACCGCACTTCCAATGCATAGTTAATGGGAGCTTCAATAGTAACGGTAGCGGAGCAAAAATTCGATGTTCATGTGTCAAATTTCGAAACTTTGACCCTATCAAATTCGGGTCCTATTGGGCCTGGAGAGAAACTTTTTTTTTTAAAATTGATCTACTCTTCGAGAGCAACATTTTGGCTATCTCGGATTTTTAAAATTCGCGAAGGGAGTTTCTGCGGGGAATTTCCGTTCGATTTTTGGCCTATTCTTTAAACCTTCAAAAATTCGCCATAAAAAAACTATTGAAGCTAGGACCACGAAATTTGGAGGGTTTGTAGGAAAGAATAGGGAGCCCTTTCACACCAAAATTTGCGCAATTCTATCGAACCGTTTCGGAGATATTCGCGAGTTTTTGTTTTAGCATTACGGCGAAAAGGGGGGGACCCCCCCTGGTGAGGGGCGACTGCGGGGCATGGGGAGGAAGGCCGAAACCCTGTTAGGCCACGTTTCAAATTTCAAGTCGATCGGACAATTAGGGCCCGAGATATCGGGGGTCAAAGTTTGGCCCATTTCAGTCACCATTTCGGTGACCCCATCGAAATTTCGGTCCCTTGCGCCGGGGTCAAAAATTGAGCTACGAGAAAACGCTTGCGGGGGATTGTTCATGTGTCCGAATGGGAAGTGCTGTGTGAGCGGTTTGAAATTCGGTGCAACGGTTACAGGGAATTCTCGCGGCCGAAATGTGTCAAATTCGTGAACTTTGACCCTATGAAAGTCGGGTCCTATTGGGCCTAGAGAGAAACTTTTTTTTTTAAAATTGATCTACTCTTCGAGAGCAACATTTTGGCTATCTCGGATTTTTAAAATTCGCGAACGGAGTTTCTGCGGGGAATTTCCGTTCGATTTTTGGCCTATTCTTTAAACCTTCAAAAATTCGCCATAAAAAAACTATTGAAGCTAGGACCACGAAATTTGGAGGGTTTGTAGGAAAGAATAGGGAGCCCTTTCACACCAAAATTTGCGCAATTCTATCGAACCGTTTTGGAGATATTCGCGAGTTTTTGGTTTAGCATTACGGCGAAAAGGGGGGGACCCCCCCTGGTGAGGGGCGACTGCGGGGCATGGGGAGGAAGGCCGAAACCCTGTTAGGCCACGTTTCAAATTTCAAGTCGATCGGACAATTAGGGCCCGAGATATCGGGGGTCAAAGTTTGGCCCATTTCAGTCACCATTTCGGTGACCCCATCGAAATTTCGGTCGCTTGCGCCGGGGTCAAAAATTGAGCTACGAGAAAACGCTTGCGGGGGATTGTTCATGTGTCCGAATGGGAAGTGCTGTGTGAGCGGTTTGAAATTCGGTGCAACGGTTACAGGGAATTCTCGCGGCCGAAATGTGTCAAATTCGTGAACTTTGACCCTATGAAAGTCGGGTCCTATTGGGCCTAGAGAGAAACTTTTTTTTTTAAATTGATCTACTCTTCGAGAGCAACATTTTGGCTATCTCGGATTTTTAAAATTCGCGAACGGAGTTTCTGCGGGGAATTTCCGTTCGATTTTTGGCCTATTCTTTAAACCTTCAAAAATTCGCCATAAAAAAACTATTGAAGCTAGGACCACGAAATTTGGAGGGTTTGTAGGAAAGAATAGGGAGCCCTTTCACACCAAAATTTGCGCAATTCTATCGAACCGTTTCGGAGATATTCGCGAGTTTTTGTTTTAGCATTACGGCGAAAAGGGGGGGACCCCCCCTGGTGAGGGGCGACTGCGGGGCATGGGGAGGAAGGCCGAAACCCTGTTAGGCCACGTTTCAAATTTCAAGTCGATCGGACAATTAGGGCCCGAGATATCGGGGGTCAAAGTTTGGCCCATTTCAGTCACCATTTCGGTGACCCCATCGAAATTTCGGTCCCTTGCGCCGGGGTCAAAAATTGAGCTACGAGAAAACGCTTGCGGGGGATTGTTCATGTGTCCGAATGGGAAGTGCTGTGTGAGCGGTTTGAAATTCGGTGCAACGGTTACAGGGAATTCTCGCGGCCGAAATGTGTCAAATTCGTGAACTTTGACCCTATGAAAGTCGGGTCCTATTGGGCCTAGAGAGAAACTTTTTTTTTTAAAATTGATCTACTCTTCGAGAGCAACATTTTGGCTATCTCGGATTTTTAAAATTCGCGAAGGGAGTTTCTGCGGGGAATTTCCGTTCGATTTTTGGCCTATTCTTTAAACCTTCAAAAATTCGCCATAAAAAAACTATTGAAGCTAGGACCACGAAATTTGGAGGGTTTGTAGGAAAGAATAGGGAGCCCTTTCACACCAAAATTTGCGCAATTCTATCGAACCGTTTTGGAGATATTCGCGAGTTTTTGGTTTAGCATTACGGCGAAAAGGGGGGGACCCCCCCTGGTGAGGGGCGACTGCGGGGCATGGGGAGGAAGGCCGAAACCCTGTTAGGCCACGTTTCAAATTTCAAGTCGATCGGACAATTAGGGCCCGAGATATCGGGGGTCAAAGTTTGGCCCATTTCAGTCACCATTTCGGTGACCCCATCGAAATTTCGGTCGCTTGCGCCGGGGTCAAAAATTGAGCTACGAGAAAACGCTTGCGGGGGATTGTTCATGTGTCCGAATGGGAAGTGCTGTGTGAGCGGTTTGAAATTCGGTGCAACGGTTACAGGGAATTCTCGCGGCCGAAATGTGTCAAATTCGTGAACTTTGACCCTATGAAAGTCGGGTCCTATTGGGCCTAGAGAGAAACTTTTTTTTTTAAATTGATCTACTCTTCGAGAGCAACATTTTGGCTATCTCGGATTTTTAAAATTCGCGAACGGAGTTTCTGCGGGGAATTTCCGTTCGATTTTTGGCCTATTCTTTAAACCTTCAAAAATTCGCCATAAAAAAACTATTGAAGCTAGGACCACGAAATTTGGAGGGTTTGTAGGAAAGAATAGGGAGCCCTTTCACACCAAAATTTGCGCAATTCTATCGAACCGTTTCGGAGATATTCGCGAGTTTTTGTTTTAGCATTACGGCGAAAAGGGGGGGACCCCCCCTGGTGAGGGGCGACTGCGGGGCATGGGGAGGAAGGCCGAAACCCTGTTAGGCCACGTTTCAAATTTCAAGTCGATCGGACAATTAGGGCCCGAGATATCGGGGGTCAAAGTTTGGCCCATTTCAGTCACCATTTCGGTGACCCCATCGAAATTTCGGTCCCTTGCGCCGGGGTCAAAAATTGAGCTACGAGAAAACGCTTGCGGGGGATTGTTCATGTGTCCGAATGGGAAGTGCTGTGTGAGCGGTTTGAAATTCGGTGCAACGGTTACAGGGAATTCTCGCGGCCGAAATGTGTCAAATTCGTGAACTTTGACCCTATGAAAGTCGGGTCCTATTGGGCCTAGAGAGAAACTTTTTTTTTTAAAATTGATCTACTCTTCGAGAGCAACATTTTGGCTATCTCGGATTTTTAAAATTCGCGAAGGGAGTTTCTGCGGGGAATTTCCGTTCGATTTTTGGCCTATTCTTTAAACCTTCAAAAATTCGCCATAAAAAAACTATTGAAGCTAGGACCACGAAATTTGGAGGGTTTGTAGGAAAGAATAGGGAGCCCTTTCACACCAAAATTTGCGCAATTCTATCGAACCGTTTTGGAGATATTCGCGAGTTTTTGGTTTAGCATTACGGCGAAAAGGGGGGGACCCCCCCTGGTGAGGGGCGACTGCGGGGCATGGGGAGGAAGGCCGAAACCCTGTTAGGCCACGTTTCAAATTTCAAGTCGATCGGACAATTAGGGCCCGAGATATCGGGGGTCAAAGTTTGGCCCATTTCAGTCACCATTTCGGTGACCCCATCGAAATTTCGGTCGCTTGCGCCGGGGTCAAAAATTGAGCTACGAGAAAACGCTTGCGGGGGATTGTTCATGTGTCCGAATGGGAAGTGCTGTGTGAGCGGTTTGAAATTCGGTGCAACGGTTACAGGGAATTCTCGCGGCCGAAATGTGTCAAATTCGTGAACTTTGACCCTATGAAAGTCGGGTCCTATTGGGCCTAGAGAGAAACTTTTTTTTTTAAATTGATCTACTCTTCGAGAGCAACATTTTGGCTATCTCGGATTTTTAAAATTCGCGAACGGAGTTTCTGCGGGGAATTTCCGTTCGATTTTTGGCCTATTCTTTAAACCTTCAAAAATTCGCCATAAAAAAACTATTGAAGCTAGGACCACGAAATTTGGAGGGTTTGTAGGAAAGAATAGGGAGCCCTTTCACACCAAAATTTGCGCAATTCTATCGAACCGTTTTGGAGATATTCGCGAGTTTTTGGTTTAGCATTACGGCGAAAAGGGGGGGACCCCCCCTGGTGAGGGGCGACTGCGGGGCATGGGGAGGAAGGCCGAAACCCTGTTAGGCCACGTTTCAAATTTCAAGTCGATCGGACAATTAGGGCCCGAGATATCGGGGGTCAAAGTTTGGCCCATTTCAGTCACCATTTCGGTGACCCCATCGAAATTTCGGTCGCTTGCGCCGGGGTCAAAAATTGAGCTACGAGAAAACGCTTGCGGGGGATTGTTCATGTTTCCGAATGGGAAGTGCTGTGTGAGCGGTTTGAAATTCGGTGCAACGGTTACAGGGAATTCTCGCGGCCGAAATGTGTCAAATTCGTGAACTTTGACCCTATGAAAGTCGGGTCCTATTGGGCCTAGAGAGAAACTTTTTTTTTTTAAATTGATCTACTCTTCGAGAGCAACATTTTGGCTATCTCGGATTTTTAAAATTCGCGAACGGAGTTTCTGCGGGGAATTTCCGTTCGATTTTTGGCCTATTCTTTAAACCTTCAAAAATTCGCCATAAAAAAACTATTGAAGCTAGGACCACGAAATTTGGAGGGTTTGTAGGAAAGAATAGGGAGCCCTTTCACACCAAAATTTGCGCAATTCTATCGAACCGTTTCGGAGATATTCGCGAGTTTTTGTTTTAGCATTACGGCGAAAAGGGGGGGACCCCCCCTGGTGAGGGGCGACTGCGGGGCATGGGGAGGAAGGCCGAAACCCTGTTAGGCCACGTTTCAAATTTCAAGTCGATCGGACAATTAGGGCCCGAGATATCGGGGGTCAAAGTTTGGCCCATTTCAGTCACCATTTCGGTGACCCCATCGAAATTTCGGTCCCTTGCGCCGGGGTCAAAAATTGAGCTACGAGAAAACGCTTGCGGGGGATTGTTCATGTGTCCGAATGGGAAGTGCTGTGTGAGCGGTTTGAAATTCGGTGCAACGGTTACAGGGAATTCTCGCGGCCGAAATGTGTCAAATTCGTGAACTTTGATCCTATGAAAGTCGGGTCCTATTGGGCCTAGAGAGAAACTTTTTTTTTTAAAATTGATCTACTCTTCGAGAGCAACATTTTGGCTATCTCGGATTTTTAAAATTCGCGAAGGGAGTTTCTGCGGGGAATTTCCGTTCGATTTTTGGCCTATTCTTTAAACCTTCAAAAATTCGCCATAAAAAAACTATTGAAGCTAGGACCACGAAATTTGGAGGGTTTGTAGGAAAGAATAGGGAGCCCTTTCACACCAAAATTTGCGCAATTCTATCGAACCGTTTCGGAGATATTCGCGAGTTTTTGTTTTAGCATTACGGCGAAAAGGGGGGGACCCCCCCTGGTGAGGGGCGACTGCGGGGCATGGGGAGGAAGGCCGAAACCCTGTTAGGCCACGTTTCAAATTTCAAGTCGATCGGACAATTAGGGCCCGAGATATCGGGGGTCAAAGTTTGGCCCATTTCAGTCACCATTTCGGTGACCCCATCGAAATTTCGGTCCCTTGCGCCGGGGTCAAAAATTGAGCTACGAGAAAACGCTTGCGGGGGATTGTTCATGTGTCCGAATGGGAAGTGCTGTGTGAGCGGTTTGAAATTCGGTGCAACGGTTACAGGGAATTCTCGCGGCCGAAATGTGTCAAATTCGTGAACTTTGACCCTATGAAAGTCGGGTCCTATTGGGCCTAGAGAGAAACTTTTTTTTTTTAAATTGATCTACTCTTCGAGAGCAACATTTTGGCTATCTCGGATTTTTAAAATTCGCGAAGGGAGTTTCTGCGGGGAATTTCCGTTCGATTTTTGGCCTATTCTTTAAACCTTCAAAAATTCGCCATAAAAAAACTATTGAAGCTAGGACCACGAAATTTGGAGGGTTTGTAGGAAAGAATAGGGAGCCCTTTCACACCAAAATTTGCGCAATTCTATCGAACCGTTTCGGAGATATTCGCGAGTTTTTGTTTTAGCATTACGGCGAAAAGGGGGGACCCCCCCCTGGTGAGGGGCGACTGCGGGGCATGGGGAGGAAGGCCGAAACCCTGTTAGGCCACGTTTCAAATTTCAAGTCGATCGGACAATTAGGGCCCGAGATATCGAGGGTCAAAGTTTGGCCCATTTCAGTCACCATTTCGGTGACCCCATCGAAATTTCGGTCGCTTGCGCCGGGGTCAAAATTTGAGCTACGAGAAAACGCTTGCGGGGGATTGTTCATGTGTCCGAATGGTAAGTGCTGTGTGAGCGGTTTGAAATTCGGTGCAACGGTTACAGGGAATTCTCGCGGCCGAAATGTGTCAAATTCGTGAACTTTGACCCTATGAAAGTCGGGTCCTGATGGGCCTAGAGAGAAACTTTTTTTTTTAAAATTGATCTACTCTTCGAGAGCAACATTTTGGCTATCTCGGATTTTTAAAATTCGCGAAGGGAGTTTCTGCGGGGAATTTCCGTTCGATTTTTGGCCTATTCTTTAAACCTTCAAAAATTCGCCATAAAAAAACTATTGAAGCTAGGACCACGAAATTTGGAGGGTTTGTAGGAAAGACTAGGGAGCCCTTTCACACCAAAATTTGCGCAATTCTATCGAACCGTTTCGGAGATATTCGCGAGTTTTTGTTTTAGCATTACGGCGAAAAGGGGGGGACCCCCCCTGGTGAGGGGCGACTGCGGGGCATGGGGAGGAAGGCCGAAACCCTGTTAGGCCACGTTTCAAATTTCAAGTCGATCGGACAATTAGGGCCCGAGATATCGGGGGTCAAAGTTTGGCCCATTTCAGTCACCATTTCGGTGACCCCATCGAAATTTCGGTCGCTTGCGCCGGGGTCAAAAATTGAGCTACGAGAAAACGCTTGCGGGGGATTGTTCATGTGTCCGAATGGGAAGTGCTGTGTGAGCGGTTTGAAATTCGGTGCAACGGTTACAGGGAATTCTCGCGGCCGAAATGTGTCAAATTCGTGAACTTTGACCCTATGAAAGTCGGGTCCTATTGGGCCTAGAGAGAAACTTTTTTTTTTAAATTGATCTACTCTTCGAGAGCAACATTTTGGCTATCTCGGATTTTTAAAATTCGCGAACGGAGTTTCTGCGGGGAATTTCCGTTCGATTTTTGGCCTATTCTTTAAACCTTCAAAAATTCGCCATAAAAAAACTATTGAAGCTAGGACCACGAAATTTGGAGGGTTTGTAGGAAAGAATAGGGAGCCCTTTCACACCAAAATTTGCGCAATTCTATCGAACCGTTTCGGAGATATTCGCGAGTTTTTGTTTTAGCATTACGGCGAAAAGGGGGGGACCCCCCCTGGTGAGGGGCGACTGCGGGGCATGGGGAGGAAGGCCGAAACCCTGTTAGGCCACGTTTCAAATTTCAAGTCGATCGGACAATTAGGGCCCGAGATATCGGGGGTCAAAGTTTGGCCCATTTCAGTCACCATTTCGGTGACCCCATCGAAATTTCGGTCGCTTGCGCCGGGGTCAAAAATTGAGCTACGAGAAAACGCTTGCGGGGGATTGTTCATGTGTCCGAATGGGAAGTGCTGTGTGAGCGGTTTGAAATTCGGTGCAACGGTTACAGGGAATTCTCGCGGCCGAAATGTGTCAAATTCGTGAATTTTGACCCTATGAAAGTCGGGTCCTATTGGGCCTAGAGAGAAACTTTTTTTTTTAAATTGATCTACTCTTCGAGAGCAACATTTTGGCTATCTCGGATTTTTAAAATTCGCGAACGGAGTTTCTGCGGGGAATTTCCGTTCGATTTTTGGCCTATTCTTTAAACCTTCAAAAATTCGCCATAAAAAAACTATTGAAGCTAGGACCACGAAATTTGGAGGGTTTGTAGGAAAGAATAGGGAGCCCTTTCACACCAAAATTTGCGCAATTCTATCGAACCGTTTCGGAGATATTCGCGAGTTTCTGTTTTAGCATTACGTCGAAAAGGGGGGGACCCCCCCTGGTGAGGGGCGACTGCGGGGCATGGGGAGGAAGGCCGAAACCCTGTTAGGCCACGTTTCAAATTTCAAGTCGATCGGACAATTAGGGCCCGAGATATCGAGGGTCAAAGTTTGGCCCATTTCAGTCACCATTTCGGTGACCCCATCGAAATGTCGGTCGCTTGCGCCGGGGTCAAAAATTGAGCTACGAGAAAACGCTTGCGGGGGATTGTTCATGTGTCCGAATGGTAAGTGCTGTGTGAGTGGTTTGAAATTCGGTGCAACGGTTACCGGGAATTCTCGCGGCCGAAATGTGTCAAATTCGTGAACTTTGACCCTATGAAAGTCGGGTCCTGATGGGCCTAGAGAGAAACTTTTTTTTTTAAAATTGATCTACTCTTCGAGAGCAACATTTTGGCTATCTCGGATTTTTAAAATTCGCGAAGGGAGTTTCTGCGGGGAATTTCCGTTCGATTTTTGGCCTATTCTTTAAACCTTCAAAAATTCGCCATAAAAAAACTATTGAAGCTAGGACCACGAAATTTGGAGGGTTTGTAGGAAAGACTAGGGAGCCCTTTCACACCAAAATTTGCGCAATTCTATCGAACCGTTTCGGAGATATTCGCGAGTTTTTGTTTTAGCATTACGGCGAAAAGGGGGGGACCCCCCCTGGTGAGGGGCGACTGCGGGGCATGGGGAGGAAGGCCGAAACCCTGTTAGGTCACGTTTCAAATTTCAAGTCGATCGGACAATTAGGGCCCGAGATATCGGGGGTCAAAGTTTGGCCCATTTCCGTGACCCTTTCCGTGACCCCATCGAAATTTCGGTCGCTTGCGCCGGCGTCAACGGAAATGGTGACTGAAATGGGCCAAAATTTGACCCCCCATATCTCGGGCCCTAATTGTACGATCGACTTGAAATTTGAAACGTGGCCTAACAGGGTTTCGGCCTTCCTCCCCATGCCCCGCAGTCGCCCCTCACCAGGGGGGGTCCCCCCCTTTTCGCCGTAATGCTAAAACAAAAACTCGCGAATATCTCCGAAACGGTTCGATAGAATTGCGCAAATTTTGGTGTGAAAGGGCTCCCTATTCTTTCCTACAAACCCTCCAAATTTCGTGGTCCTAGCTTCAATAGTTTTTTTATGGCGAATTTTTGAAGGTTTAAAGAATAGGCCAAAAATCGAACGGAAATTCCCCGCAGAAACTCCCTTCGCGAATTTTAAAAATCCGAGATAGCCAAAATGTTGCTCTCGAAGAGTAGATCAATTTAAAAAAAAAAGTTTCTCTCTAGGCCCAATAGGACCCGACTTTCATAGGGTCAAAGTTCACGAATTTGACACATTTCGGCCGCGAGAATTCCCTGTAACCGTTGCACCGAATTTCAAACCGCTCACACAGCACTTCCCATTCGGACACATGAACAATCCCCCGCAAGCGTTTTCTCGTAGCTCAATTTTTGACCCCGGCGCAAGGGACCGAAATTTCGATGGGGTCACCGAAATGGTGACTGAAATGGGCCAAACTTTCACACCCGATATCTCGGGCCCTAATTGTCCGATCGACTTGAAATTTGAAACGTGGCCTAACAGGGTTTCGGCCTTCCTCCCCATGCCCCGCAGTCGCCCCTCACCAGGGGGGGTCCCCCCCTTTTCGCCGTAATGCTAAAACAAAAACTCGCGAATATCTCCGAAACGGTTCGATAGAATTGCGCAAATTTTGGTGTGAAAGGGCTCCCTATTCTTTCCTACAAACCCTCCAAATTTCGTGGTCCTAGCTTCAATAGTTTTTTTATGGCGAATTTTTGAAGGTTTAAAGAATAGGCCAAAAATCGAACGGAAATTCCCCGCAGAAACTCCCTTCGCGAATTTTAAAAATCCGAGATAGCCAAAATGTTGCTCTCGAAGAGTAGATCAATTTAAAAAAAAAAGTTTCTCTCTAGGCCCAATAGGACCCGACTTTCATAGGGTCAAAGTTCACGAATTTGACACATTTCGGCCGCGAGAATTCCCTGTAACCGTTGCACCGAATTTCAAACCGCTCACACAGCACTTCCCATTCGGACACATGAACAATCCCCCGCAAGCGTTTTCTCGTAGCTCAATTTTTGACCCCGGCGCAAGCGACCGAAATTTCGATGGGGTCACGGAAATGGTGACTGAAATGGGCCAAACTTTGACCCCCGATATCTCGGGCCCTAATTGTCCGATCGACTTGAAATTTGAAACGTGGCCTAACAGGGTTTCGGCCTTCCTCCCCATGCCCCGCAGTCGCCCCTCACCAGGGGGGGTCCCCCCCTTTTCGCCGTAATGCTAAAACAAAAACTCGCAAATATCTCCGAAACGGTTCGATAGAATTGCGCAAATTTTGGTGTGAAAGGGCTCCCTATTCTTTCCTACAAACCCTCCAAATTTCGTGGTCCTAGCTTCAATAGTTTTTTTATGGCGAATTTTTGAAGGTTTAAAGAATAGGCCAAAAATCGAACGGAAATTCCCCGCAGAAACTCCCTTCGCGAATTTTAAAAATCCGAGATAGCCAAAATGTTGCTCTCGAAGAGTAGATCAATTTTAAAAAAAAAAGTTTCTCTCTAGGCCCAATAGGACCCGACTTTCATAGGGTCAAAGTTCACGAATTTGACACATTTCGGCCGCGAGAATTCCCTGTAACCGTTGCACCGAATTTCAAACCGCTCACACAGCACTTCCCATTCGGACACATGAACAATCCCCCGCAAGCGTTTTCTCGTAGCTCAATTTTTGACCCCGGCGCAAGGGACCGAAATTTCGATGGGGTCACCGAAATGGTGACTGAAATGGGCCAAACTTTGACCCCCGATATCTCGGGCCCTAATTGTCCGATCGACTTGAAATTTGAAACGTGGCCTAACAGGGTATCGGCCTTCCTCCCCATGCCCCGCAGTCGCCCCTCACCAGGGGGGGTCCCCCCCTTTTCGCCGTAATGCTAAAACAAAAACTCGCGAATATCTCCGAAACGGTTCGATAGAATTGCGCAAATTTTGGTGTGAAAGGGCTCCCTATTCTTTCCTACAAACCCTCCAAATTTCGTGGTCCTAGCTTCAATAGTTTTTTTATGGCGAATTTTTGAAGGTTTAAAGAATAGGCCAAAAATCGAACGGAAATTCCCCGCAGAAACTCCCTTCGCGAATTTTAAAAATCCGAGATAGCCAAAATGTTGCTCTCGAAGAGTAGATCAATTTTAAAAAAAAAAGTTTCTCTCTAGGCCCAATAGGACCCGACTTTCATAGGGTCAAAGTTCACGAATTTGACACATTTCGGCCGCGAGAATTCCCTGTAACCGTTGCACCGAATTTCAAACCGCTCACACAGCACTTCCCATTCGGACACATGAACAATCCCCCGCAAGCGTTTTCTCGTAGCTCAATTTTTGACCCCGGCGCAAGGGACCGAAATTTCGATGGGGTCACCGAAATGGTGACTGAAATGGGCCAAACTTTGACCCCCGATATCTCGGGCCCTAATTGTCCGATCGACTTGAAATTTGAAACGTGGCCTAACAGGGTTTCGGCCTTCCTCCCCATGCCCCGCAGTCGCCCCTCACCAGGGGGGGTCCCCCCCTTTTCGCCGTAATGCTAAAACAAAAACTCGCGAATATCTCCGAAACGGTTCGATAGAATTGCGCAAATTTTGGTGTGAAAGGGCTCCCTATTCTTTCCTACAAACCCTCCAAATTTCGTGGTCCTAGCTTCAATAGTTTTTTTATGGCGAATTTTTGAAGGTTTAAAGAATAGGCCAAAAATCGAACGGAAATTCCCCGCAGAAACTCCGTTCGCGAATTTTAAAAATCCGAGATAGCCAAAATGTTGCTCTCGAAGAGTAGATCAATTTAAAAAAAAAAAGTTTCTCTCTAGGCCCAATAGGACCCGACTTTCATAGGGTCAAAGTTCACGAATTTGACACATTTCGGCCGCGAGAATTCCCTGTAACCGTTGCTCCGAATTTAAAACCGCTCACACAGTACCTCCCATTTATGGACCTAATTAAACCTACAAAGGCATTTCCTCCCAACTCAATTTTTGCGACTTCATGGTCCGACCCTATATTCAATGTTAAGTGTATGGGAGCAAACCGTTTAAATAAAGATATCGGCTTGAAACTTTATCAGCGTCTTTAGTCCCCGGAATGCATTCGATTGCAGCAAGAGGATTCAAAATCGCTTCATTAGTTCTCTTCGTATAACGTTAAATGTGCGAAATCGTCGTTTCTCGGTGAGAAAACGCGTTTTCGCATATGCTTTCGAATTTTAAGGGAACGGCTGCACGGATTTTGAAACCGCTTTCACAGAACCTCGCATTTAGGGGACTGAACAAGCCTATAAAAGCATTTCCTCCTATCTCAATTTTTGCGACTTCATGGTACGACCCTATATTCAATGTTAAGTGTATGGGAGCAAACCGTTTAAATAAAGATATCGGCCTGAAACTTTATCAGGGTCTTTAGTCCCCGGAATGCATTCGATTGCAGCAAGAGGATTCAAAATCGCTTCATTAGTTCTCTTCGTATAACGTTAAATGTGCGAAATCGTCGTTTCTCCGCGAGAAAACGCGTTTTCGCATATGCTTTCGAATTTTAAGGGAACGGCTGCACGGATTTTGAAACCGCTTTCACAGAACCTCGCATTTAGGGGACTGAACATGCCTATAAACGCATTTCCTCCTATCTCAATTTTTGCGACTTCATGGTTCGACCCTATATTCAATGTTAAGTGTATGGGAGCGAACCGTTTAAATAAAGATATCGGCCTGAAACTTTATCAGCGTCTTTAGTCCCCGGAATGCATTCGATTGCAGCAAGAGCATTCAAAATCGCTTCATTAGTTCTCTTCGTATAACGTTAAATGTGCGAAATCGTCGTTTCTCGGCGAGAAAACGCGTTTTCGCATATGCTTTCGAATTTTAAGGGAACGGCTGCACGGATTTTGAAACCGCTTTCACAGAACCTCGCATTTAGGGGACTGAACAAGCCTATAAAAGCATTTCCTCCTATCTCAATTTTTGCGACTTCATGGTACGACCCTATATTCAATGTTAAGTGTATGGGAGCAAACCGTTTAAATAAAGATATCGGCCTGAAACTTTATCAGGGTCTTTAGTCCCCGGAATGCATTCGATTGCAGCAAGAGGATTCAAAATCGCTTCATTAGTTCTCTTCGTATAACGTTAAATGTGCGAAATCGTCGTTTCTCCGCGAGAAAACGCGTTTTCGCATATGCTTTCGAATTTTAAGGGAACGGCTGCACGGATTTTGAAACCGCTTTCACAGAACCTCGCATTTAGGGGACTGAACATGCCTATAAACGCATTTCCTCCTATCTCAATTTTTGCGACTTCATGGTTCGACCCTATATTCAATGTTAAGTGTATGGGAGCGAACCGTTTAAATAAAGATATCGGCCTGAAACTTTATCAGCGTCTTTAGTCCCCGGAATGCATTCGATTGCAGCAAGAGCATTCAAAATCGCTTCATTAGTTCTCTTCGTATAACGTTAAATGTGCGAAATCGTCGTTTCTCCGCGAGAAAACGCGTTTTCGCATATGCTTTCGAATTTTAAGGGAACGGCTGCACGGATTTTGAAACCGCTTTCACAGAACCTCGCATTTAGGGGACTGAACAAGCCTATAAAAGCATTTCCTCCTATCTCAATTTTTGCGACTTCATGGTACGACCCTATATTCAATGTTAAGTGTATGGGAGCAAACCGTTTAAATAAAGATATCGGCCTGAAACTTTATCAGCGTCTTTAGTCCCCGGAATGCATTCGATTGCAGCAAGAGCATTCAAAATCGCTTCATTAGTTCTCTTCGTATAACGTTAAATGTGCGAAATCGTCGTTTCTCGGCGAGAAAACGCGTTTTCGCATATGCTTTCGAATTTTAAGGGAACGGCTGCACGGATTTTGAAACCGCTTTCACAGAACCTCGCATTTAGGGGACTGAACAAGCCTATAAAAGCATTTCCTCCTATCTCAATTTTTGCGACTTCATGGTACGACCCTATATTCAATGTTAAGTGTATGGGAGCAAACCGTTTAAATAAAGATATCGGCCTGAAACTTTATCAGCGTCTTTAGTCCCCGGAATGCATTCGATTGCAGCAAGAGGATTCAAAATCGCTTCATTAGTTCTCTTCGTATAACGTTAAATGTGCGAAATCGTCGTTTCTCGGGGAGAAAACGCGTTTTCGCATATGCTTTCGAATTGTAAGGGAACGGCTGCACGGATTTTGAAACCGCTTTCACAGAACCTCGCATTTAGGGGACTGAACATGCCTATAAACGCATTTCCTCCTATCTCAATTTTTGCGACTTCATGGTTCGACCCTATATTCAATGTTAAGTGTATGGGAGCAAACCGTTTAAATAAAGATATCGGCCTGAAACTTTATCAGCGTCTTTAGTCCCCGGAATGCATTCGATTGCAGCAAGAGGATTCAAAATCGCTTCATTAGTTCCCTTCGTATAACGTTAAATGTGCGAAATCGTCGTTTCTCCGCGAGATAACGCGTTTTCGCATATGCTTTCGAATTTTAAGGGAACGGCTGCACGGATTTTGAAACCGCTTTCACAGAACCTCGCATTTAGGGGACTGAACATGCCTATAAACGCATTTCCTCCTATCTCAATTTTTGCGACTTAATGGTTCGACCCTATATTCAATGTTAAGTGTATGGGAGCAAACCGTTTAAATGAAGATATCGGTCTGAATCTTTATCAGCGTCTTTAGTCCCCGGAATGCATTCGATTGCAGCAAGAGGATTCAAAATCGCTTCATAATTTCTCTTGGTGTAACGTCAAATTTGCGAGAAACGCCGGACGGAATTTCAAACCGCTTACGTTGTACCTCGCATTTAGGGGTCTGATGAAGGCTATTAAAGCATTTCCTCCTATCTCAATTTTTGCGACCTGGGGTCATTGACCGCACTTCCAATGCATAGTTAATGGGAGCTTCAATAGTAACGGTAGCGGAGCAAAAATTCGATGTTCATGTGTCAAATTTCGAAACTTTGACCCTATCAAATTCGGGTCCTATTGGGCCTGGAGAGAAACTTTTTTTTTTAAAATTGATCTACTCTTCGAGAGCAACATTTTGGCTATCTCGGATTTTTAAAATTCGCGAAGGGAGTTTCTGCGGGGAATTTCCGTTCGATTTTTGGCCTATTCTTTAAACCTTCAAAAATTCGCCATAAAAAAACTATTGAAGCTAGGACCACGAAATTTGGAGGGTTTGTAGGAAAGAATAGGGAGCCCTTTCACACCAAAATTTGCGCAATTCTATCGAACCGTTTCGGAGATATTCGCGAGTTTTTGTTTTAGCATTACGGCGAAAAGGGGGGGACCCCCCCTGGTGAGGGGCGACTGCGGGGCATGGGGAGGAAGGC